>NC_071255.1:10002689-10302689 GCF_023375685.1 Ictalurus furcatus | reverse complement strand
CACAGGTGGGCAGCTGGAAGAGTTCACAGCTCCCATCTGTTCTGAGAGACTGTGAAACACTGACGTTTTATCTCACTGCCTAAAATTAACACCACTATTTATAGAGCGCGAGAGAGAGAGAGCGCGAGAGAGAATGAAAACAGTGGATTGAATCAGAGACGATGTAAAATATATATATATATATATAAATATTGCACTGAACAGACGGATATGGATAGACCATGAACGAGAGGAGGGCGCAGGGTTAATACAAAAACATCTCATCTTTCTCCCTCTCTCTTTTTCTGAGTGGGAGCAGAGAATTAATTGCTACCATTAACGTCCTGTGGAGGAAATGGAGAGAAAGAGGCAGAAAGCACATGAGACAAAATAATGGATTTTAGGTAGCGCCTGGTTATTTTCATAGGAAAACGCATGTGGAGGGATGAGACTACTCTGATGGCCAGTATACACACATTTTTATTTATTATTTATATATATATACATACATATAATGTATATGTGTGTGTATATTTATATATACAAACACACACACACACACACACACACGTCTGTGTATGTGTGTGTCAGGACCTGACAAGGGTTTTTGTGTGCGTGTGAGATAATTACGTCTAAGAGAGATAATTAATGGCCTGATCTCCAAGCACACAAGCTTCGTCTCTGGCTCAGCATGTGCAACATTTTACATTAGAAAGCCGAGGTAAAGACAGGGAGAGATGGGGGGGGAAAAATAAAGCGATCAGGGTAGTGACAGAGGGAAAATGTTTATTCCTTTATCGTCGTCTTACATAATAATTATGGAACGAAGCAACTCGGAACACTCAGAGAAAAGAAGGAAAACAAATAGATTTAAAACATTTACAAGCATGTATTTATGCACAGTCTGTTCTTTCCTCACGCTCTCGCTATCTCTCTCAAACACACACACACACACACACACACACACACACACACACAAAAGTCTTTAATCCGAGTTTTGTATCTGTAAAGTCTGTGGTTATATGATGCCTGTACAGCAGTGTTGTGAAGAAGCTGCAATCTGCTCACTAGTTCTTCTGCCAGTGTGGATCCATCCAAAGGGTGTCAAAGTGTCTCTGTTCATCTGCTCAACAAGTCAGCGATTCTGCACCTCGGTGTGATCTTTACGTGCCTGTGGGCTCAGTTCGACTTTGACCAGATCTTCCCGCTCCCGCGAAGCCTGTGCGGCGGACGCAAAGATCTCGATTAACAAAAACAACGTCAGCGAGGCAACAAAACCAAAAGAGATAAAGAAAAAAAAACAAAGCTTTCAGAAGCTGGACAGGGACAATTAGCATCTCGTTAAGATTTGATTAGAACTGTGGGATGTCAGTAAACCTCTGTAATAACACTTAACTAGAGGAAAATTGGAGCACAGCAAACACACTTAATACTAATGAAACTAATGGCTGTAGACAGTGCAGGAGCAGACACACTCCAGCGCTCGCTATTCGAGTCGCAAACGCTTTATTATGATAACCATCAGAGCAAACACACACACACACACACACACACACACACACACACACACACACAGCTGCAGTAAATCTTTGATGCTCCAAGTGCTCTTGGCTTTGCAAATGTTGATGTTTTACATTCATTTCTAAACTCAGAATTAAACGCATGGTTTGGATCCACCATCAGGGTCCCAGCTTACAGTATTCAATATCCCAATTTCTAACTAACAGCACTCGTACTTACACAACACCAGCAATAATAACTTCCAACCAGGCGTGAAAATACTTCCGTGACTGTACTACATTACCATACTACATTTTGGCGTCTTTATACTTGCGCATTACTGAAATGGAATACTTGTACACTTACTTAATTACATTAGCAAGGAAGAAAAAAAAAAGAGAAATCTTACACTGCCGGTCAAAAGTTTGTGGACACTTGACTGAAATGTTTCTCATGATCTTAAAAAGCTTTTGATCGGAAGGTGTACGATTAAAAGTTTGAAATCGTTGGAGACAAAAATATAATTGTGCCGACGTATTCATTTCTTTCACTGGAAAACTAACCCTTTATTTACAAAAAGTTTTTTTTTTTTTTTTTTTTTTTTAAAACGGATGACTCGAGAGAAATATTCCGAAAAGCAGCCGATAAGTGTCCAGCATACAGTAGGTGTGAACTCCTTTAATACTGTTTAAAAAAAAGCATCTCAGGGAAATTTCTCAAGAAATCAGGTGAGAAAACACCAAGAATACATTTCTGGAAATTCTAGGTGAAAATGGGGTCTACTTTGAAGATGCTAAAATATTCCATTATTTTGATTTATCGTCACATAATTCCCATAGTTCCTCGCTACTTCAGAGTTTTTTACGACTATTATTATTATACAATGTGGGGGAAAAAAAATAAAAATAAAGAATGAGTGTTTCTAAACTTTTGACCGGTAGTGTACTTTTTACTCCTTACACTGTTTGTTTAGATCAGGGATGTCCATTCTTATCTGGAAAGGGCGGGTGTGGGTGCAGGTTTTCATTCCAACCAAGCAGGAGCCACACCTGATTCCACCTGTTTAATCAGTTGATCTTGGCTTTTAATAGACTATCAGGTGTGGCTTCTGCGTGGTTGGAATGAAAACCTGCACCCACACCGGCCCTTTCCGGATAAGACTGGACACTCCTCATTCAGACCTTCAAAATACTTTTTACAACTCTTAAAAGGTCTCTTTTTCTCTCATCGAGTCATTTTATATATATAAAATCTCAAATGGGCTCAGATTAGCATCCAATCAGGTTCATGAATATAGAAAAACCTAACAGGAACAATTTAAATTGTTGATCTGTGATGACCTTCTCATGTTACGCTACCCGTGTGCGTCCGAATACTGATGATCCATCAGACCGTGTGGAAGTTGAGGATGAGCGTCCCTGGCCCTACCTCAGTAAAACGTTCCAAATATGCTTGAATAAACAAAGACTTGTTTACAATGGAGTAGTCTCTTTTTGCCTCCCTGGACGGAACGGACGCCGTCTAATTTGAAAAAGCATTCTGAGGCGAGTTTCACTAATTTGCTATATACATTCACCGTCCACTTTAATAGGAACACCTGTACACTTGCTCATTTGTGCAGTTATCCAATCAGCCAATTATGTGGCATCGTCCTGCAGGTCAAGAGCTTCAGTTGATGTTCACGTTAAACATCAGAATGGGGAAAGAGGGTGATCTCTGTGACGACTGGCATGGTTGTTGGTGCCAGATGGGCTGGTTTGAGTGTTTCAGAAACTGCTGACCTCCTGGGATTTTCGCATGCATGCACACACACCAGTCTCTAGAGTTTACACAGAATGGTGCGAAAAACAAAAAAAATAAAACATCCTGCCTGCAGGCTGAAATATCTTGAACAACCAGACTAGACTTCCTGTCAGCTGATTGGATAACTGCACAAATCAGCATGTGTATAGGTGTTCCTATTAAAGTGGACGGTGAGTGTATATATAACTCTGTTGTTCACTGTTTTCTTTACTAATGCCAGGTTAGCCTAGCATCAATTGCAGAAGCTCACATATATTGGATAGACAGCCAGTCTAGCTGATGGTAAATATTGGTTTATTCATCATGTCATGCATATGACCAGCAAACCTACAGAGAACAATGTTTTGAGAAATGTATTATTATTATTATTATTTTTACATAGCTTCTTCAAAACAGTTTTAGATAAGCAATAAAAATTCATTATTTCATCCGTCTCCAACCTACTGGTACATCACTTACCCTTTGACTTTTGAACTCTTTTTCCCTGGTTGCCGTGATTCCTGAGAAGAGGCAGGGTCTCGCGGCTCAGCCGGTTGATCTGCATCTTGATTGGACGCCGCCCCACCGGGGGTGGGGCCAGAAGATGGTGAAGCGGAGCTGGCCTTCAGGGTTTTCTGTAGGTTTGACACCTAAACGGAAGCACAAATATAAGAATGTAATGCGCCCTAAAGAAAAAAAAAAAAAATAGACAAAATGCCCCAAGTAGCGATCTTTGACGAGGTTCATCACAAATCCTTTTAACTGAATTTAGGATTTCAATTCGCTGGCTTCACAGAATAAGCACATTACAGAAGTGCTGGAGTTTGATCACAAACGGTTTAGGATTACTTCACTTCAGCTGGCTACAAACCAGGTCTAATGTGCATCCTGGAAGCAATTCAGACGCAATATAGAAGGCTTTAGCGGCGAGAAAATTTGTTCTACAGTAACGTGTGTTCGAAGATCAAATTACATTCGAACAACAAATTTAATTGCTGCAAAGAATATGCACACTGGGCTGTTATTCCTTCTGTTGCACGTTACAACCATTAAAAAGCTCCTACTATGGCAAATATGTACAGAATGGATAGAACAAGTTAATATCATTACACAAGGTGTGAATCGACCATGACTCGGAGCAGGAAAACGTGGATACTGAAACGGTCTCTCTCTTTCTTGTTTTTAGCTTTCCTTTGGGGTAAAACGTCCCTGCTGATATAGTGGTGCTGGAAATAGCAAGCGTGCTTCCATCGTAGTTTATTACTATAACTTTTATAAAACAAAATAAATTCTTTTAAAAAACGATTCCCTCAGCTCAAGGGAGTGCAATTTTTCGCTGTACTTGAGGACTGTATCTGATATTTGACGTTTCCATCAATTTCTTTTGTGCGATTTGACATTTTTCATATAAAAAGCACTAGGAAGGAAACACGGCTCGGGTCGTAAACGTACTAAAGATTACTCCCGACCATGAAGAGTTATGATGCGATGCTGAGCTGCAGGATGGAAACAAGCTGTCCGGTATTGCATTAGTGAAGTATCTTTTAGATTATTGTATGCTATATACTGGAGAATATAAAAGGTACAGAAAATAAAATTTAGATCCATGCAGCCACATTTCAACGTGACATGTAATTATCTTCGACGAACACACGCAAGTCAGTCAGACGGTCCAAAGAAAACAGCTAAATTAAACACGCCGAGCGAAACGCTGACAGTTTGACTGCATCAGAGCTCTTTTAGCAATTTTCCATTTGGACTGTGCTGCAGATCCGCTGATTAATTGAACGCGGTCTTGCCTTCTATTAAAAGTCAACACTGCAGATTTAATACGCACAATGTGGAACTTTTCTTGCTTAAATAAATACAGCATAAAGTAAATGTCTTTTCCTGCCTGTCCACTGAAGCTCAAGATATGGCTCTTCATTCCTTCAGGGTCACCCCCTGAATGAATAGCCACTCTCGGGGTCAGGTTAATCCAGAACATATCCAATGTATTACACACATACTGACCTCGGTCTCCACTTGCACTTTCACCTTGAGTTGGCTCTCCCTGTACTGATTAGCTCTGGAGACTTGCTCCTCAATTCCACACAACACCGCCTCACATCCTGCACACCTGACGGAGTCAAACAGACGACACACGCTGCATCAAAGTACTTTTCATCAAACGCTTTTACACACACACACACACACACACACACACACACACACACACACAAACGCACGCACGCACCACTCCTGTAGTGTGTTGGCGATGGTCGGCAGCTCGTTAGGACCGAGGTCGCGGCCCACGCTGAAGTCCACCTCCACCTGCTGGTTGCGCTGGTCCAGTTTGCCGTGGATGATGTCGCAGTAGACGGCCTCGATAAGCAAGTCCTCCAGCTCGCGCACGTTCTTCAGCTCCAACTGCTGCAGCAGCAGCGAGTAAGGCAGACACTGGAGCGGACAAATGTCAGGTTATGAGTAAACTTGAAAATAAGGAAGAAAAAAAAAGAAAAAAGTGTGTGTTGTTTTTTTTTTAAGAAGCAAAAACAAACAGTTCTTAGCATAATGACTTTGCCCAGTAGGACGCAATAATTAACGCTAGTGTTGATACGCACGGGACGACGGTGCTTGGAAGCAGACAAAAATATTTGAATATGAAATTCTGTCATTTATTCTGTGGTGTATTTAATAAATGTACATTTGCATGTTTTGTTTTTTTTTTTTAAACATAATTCAAAATGACAGGTTTTGATATTTTTGAAAAATGACAACCCTAAATACAAAATGTCAAACATTCTCGTCTCAAAATTACCGGTCCTCTCCGAAACTATTGGAACGGCAAGGCCGATTCTTTTGTTCGTGCTGTAGACTGAAGACATGTAGGGTCGAGATCAAAAGGGTTTAGAAGTTCAGCTTTTAATTCCTGGTATTTATATGTAGACGTGTTAACCAACATAGAGCATCTTGTTACCCAGGTGTGTCCCGTTAGATTGACTGTTTAAACAATAAATAGCTCTGAACATCTACTCTTGGCTTTAAGCTGCAGTTTCACCTGTGAAGTCTGCATTAAGGATAAGCCAACATGCAGATCAGAGAGCTGCCTATAGGAGAAAAGCGGGAAAAATCAAAACGGAGGCATTGCAGAAAAATTGGGCACAGCCAATACAACAATCTGGAATGTCCTGAAAAAGAAAGAAACCATCGTTTGGTGATGTCAATGAGTCGCAGGCTTGATGCGGTTATTGTAAGCAAGGGATATGCAACCAAATATTAAGTGTTATTTACCTTCATTTGCTTCAAGACTCATCTGTTCCTATACTTGTGCTCACCTAAAAATTGGGTGGTCTGATGCAAACGGTTCTATGTTTTATGTTGTTTAACACATCTACATATAAATACAAGGAAATGAAAACTGAAATCTTAAACTCTCGTCTCATATCCATCTTTTCCTCACAAACCCGAATGTCTTTGGTGTACAGCGCAAACAAAAAATGAATCGGCAGTGCCGTTCCGATAGTTTCGGAGGGGACTGTAAATCAAGCCAGAGTTGAAGCATCCAGCCTTTCCCCAGAGAAAAACCAGATGCTCTCAGAGTGGACAAACTCTCAAAGCATTTAGCCAATCCCAGTCGTCTGCCACGCTCGTCCATGGACTCGAGTGAAGAGACGTGGAGCAGGGTTAAATGGAGTCAAAATGGAACGTTATGAAACGCGACGGGAGGAGTGCGTCTAAACATTTTATGATCTCCTGACAGAGCGATTAAACAGCTATCCTGCTGATAACATTTGCGCCTTTGGATATTAGCGTAGCTATTTAAGCAGAACATCATAGAACAATCATATTTGTTTAACCGCTCCTCTGGGACTCCTTTACACCGCATGTACACCGATTCACACAAACTCTGAAAACAAAATCTTACAAGATTCAAATCTCAAAAAATACATTCATTTTTTTCTCTCTAAGCCATAACTGGTCATTTCGTACATTAAGGTTTTTTAAACATAAACCTTGTGACTAGCAAGTTCAAAACAAAGAAAAAAAACCCCCACATTTTTAAAAACCTCTTATTTAATGGGACATGTACGGTGCATTCTTTACTAATTGAACACAAAATGTTTAATTACAAAATATATTAATCAGCCGTAACTCGGCTGAAAAGTTCAAGTTTATAGGATGTGTACGAGAATGAGAGAATCTCTCAGTATTTGGTACGTCCCCGTTTTTGCTTTAATGACCGTGTGCACTCGAGCTGAACCAGACCCCACAAGTTTGTGCAAAGCCTGATGATTCGCGTTAGATCAAAACCACGGGAGTGTCGTCTGAACGCAGAGGGGATCAAACTCGAGGAATATCTGCCCTTTTGTACAAAGGAGTCACAAACGTTCTTAAATTAACCGATGACCAACAAATCACGCAGAATTTGGAATATTGAATATTTAAGATAACCTTTTCTTAGTTGTAATTTTTTTTCCTTTAAAACTTTGTTTATATCCAGTTATAAATGAAAACAACAATAAAAAAAAAAACCCACAAAACTTCAATGTGTGCTCAGACTTTTGGGCCGTGCTGTATATAATGTAAATATAGGAAATTAATATTAAAATACTTTTGTCAGCTTCTAAGCACCGGACAGGACTTGCATTTATCTGCGTATGACATTTCTGATATATAATTCTGATCAACTGCTGGAAGAAATGGATAGAGGACGAGTTCCTTTTAGAGTTCGTGTTCACGTCAAGGTTCCTTCCTCACGTTGTGTCTCAGGGTTTGTTTGTTTTTTCCTTGATGATGTGGTTTGCTAATCAGGGGTCTAAATCTCCATGTGGATTTCTTTAACGCAGCTTTGTACCAATGTCTATTGTTAAACAGAAATAAAACCGAGCTGAACTGAAACGTACCTTCAGGTTGGAGGCCAGACTGATGATTGACAGGTGACGGAGCTTGTTCTTCTGGGAAGGTGTTAACTCTGGGAGCGAGGCCGCCCTCTCTGAGAGGCAGAAGGACAGAAACGTTATAAAAACCCGCATCCGATAACCGGCCTCTTATCCTGACCTGACTATAGAGTTATTTCATATTCAGGGCAACGGTGAGCTGGACAGACTTGTGTGAGAACCTGACAGAGCAGAACTGACAGAGTCAAAGCTTTTTTTTTTTCTTCGTTTTTCTGCTTACCTTTGTAGTCAGAGTAGGTTCCATAAGCAAAGAGATTGAGGAGCTGATAGACGGGAGCATGAGGACCTGTCTCCAACTGGTACAGGGAAGAGGGGGGGAAAAAAAGAGAGATAAGAAAGTCTGAAGGAAATGAAACAGACAATGTATGCTATAGTGTGACAGCACTTCAAACGGTTCATTATATGCGATAGCTAGAGAGTAGAGGACACCACTTCTGATTGAAAACCTTCAAGAAATGAGCAAAAAAATTAATAATACATTCTGTGGGTTGTATTTTGAGTCATAGTCATTAGGAGTGGGATGATATGACAAAAAATTAGCATAACACTATGTTCAAAGGCATTTCTGTGATACACGATATACACCGATCAGCCATACCATTAAAACCACCTTCCTGATATTGTGTAGGTCCCCCTTGTGCTGCCAAGACAGCTCCGACCCGTCAAGGCATGGACTCCACATGACCTCTGAAGGTTAGTCGTGGTATCTGGCACCAAGACGTTAGCATCAGATCCTTTAAGTCCTGTAAAGTGTGAGGTGGGGCCTCCATGGATCGGACTTGTTTGTCTAGCAAATCCCACAGATGCTGGATCGGACTGAGATCTGGCGAATTTGGAGGTGAAGTCAACACCTTGAACTCTTTGTAATGATCCTCAAATCATTCCTGAACAATTTTTGCAGTGTGTCAGGGAGCATTATCCTTCTGAAAGAAGCTACTGCTATTAGGGAATACCGTGTACTTGATCTGCAACAATGTTTAGGAAGGTGGTACGTGTCCAAGTAACATCCACATGAATGCCAGGACCCAAAGTTTCCCAGCAGAACATTGCCCAGAGCATCACACTACTTCTACCAGCTTGCCTTCTTCCCATAGTGCATCCTGGTGTCAGCTCTTCCCCGGGTAAGTGATGCACACGCACCCGGCCATACACGTGATGTAAAAAAACAACAAAACAAAACATGATTCATCAGACCAGGCCACATTCTTCTATTGCTCCATGGCCCAGTTCTGATGCTCATGTGCCCATTGCTTTTGATGGTGGACAGGGATCAGCATGGGCACTCTGACTGGTCTGCAGCTACGCAGCCACATACACAGCAAGCTACGATGCACTGTGTCCTCTGACACCTTTCTATCATAGCCAGCAGGAACTCAGCACTCAGCACGCACATCAATGAGCCTTGAGCACCCATGACCCTGTCACCGGTTCACCGGTTGTCCTTCCTTGGAGCACTTTTGGTAGGTACTAACCACTGCATACCGTGAACACCCCACAACACTTGCAGTTTTGGAGATGCTCTGACCCAGTCGTCTAGCCATCACAATTTGGCCCATGTCAAAGTCACTCAGACCCTAACGCTTGCCCATTTTTCATGCTTCCAACGCATCAACTTGAAGAACTGACTGTTCACTTGCTGCCTAATATATCCCTCTCCTTCACAGGTGCCATTGTAACGAGATAATCAATCTTATTCACGTCACCTGTCAGTGGTTTTAATGTTATGGCTGATCAATATACATCATGCTATTGCTCACAAACTGGCAGGAATACAACAATGTTACTTTAAAAAAAATCCAGTGATACTTTAATAAATGGCTATAAAAATGTGTATTTTTATTCTTTATATTTAAAAAGTAACAATTTTAGGTATAGAAAACTAAATAAAAGGAGTAAAAGAATCTGTAAACACTTAGAGAGATCTTGATTATATGGTCATCACACCCAGCTCTATGAGCAGCATAGTTTCATTTTACCACAAACATTTTAACAAGAAGAAGAAACCATGACTAGTTTCAAAAGTATTGGCACCCATTCAAATGACTATTTGAAGCCTCTCTCCTGGAGCGTGTAATAGTATGGAGCCTCTACTAGTAATGTTTAACAAGGTGAACACTGTGTTGATCTGGGAGCATGTTTGTGGTCACCGGGTTTAAAGATACACCTCTGACCAAGTTTTAACCTCCTGGCAGAGGCAACCAGGTTTAAAAAAAAAAAAAATACAACAATATGCTAGTGCTTAACTTATGCTGTCATCAGTCTTCATAGGAGCTCCTACACCATCTGCCACCAAGAATCACCAATCTACCCATGTATTAATCAGGTGCTTTTCCTTATCTGGATACGACAAGATTTCACAAATGACCAATTGGCAAATGACCCCAAATGGATATTATAAATTTCCTAAGCCTTCCCCACCCTCCATTTTGTTGCTTCGGATTTATATGGACATTTATTATGTGAGTAACATACACGTGTGTAATGTAAGTGACTGAAAGACCAAAGGAATATTCCTTGCAGTGAATTACCAGTCTAGTGGGACGTGTTGTGTCACTATAGGAAAATAATCTTTTGCGGGGTGGTGCGATTTGCAGCCTGATTTATGTTTAAACACATGCGAGTGGCGTTATCATTCACACATTTGCTGCGTTTCTTCCGGAAGATTTAAAAGTGACACCGACTATATGGCACATCAGAGACAAAACATCCCAATCCAAAAAAAACGTAGTGATTTTCAATACACTGACGGAGCTGTGTCTCAATTCAAACTTTCTGCTGCCGTCGTGATTGCTGTCATGGGCTGAGTACTCAATTCAGAAGATTGGTAAGCAAAACAAACCCCTTGGTAGGTTTGAAGGTGACATGAAAGGTTTTTAAATTTTAAACGCCAACCGTTATTGCAAACCCAGCTAGTGTTAGGACTTAATAATGGTCTAGAATAGTCCATAAGTTTGTGATTTGAGACACAACACTAGATTGTTTTGCGGCGGTAGATGGACAGGGAAATTTGTCCCCCTTTTTTTGGCTAAATTACACTAGTGCTATGTGTCAGGATAGTGAAGAAAACTAAAATATTGCATATTAATTTAAATTAACAGATTGAATGGGGTCGTGTAGGGTCACAATCCTTAGTTTGGGAACCCCTGAGCTACTATTTTACTCCAGCAAATAAGGAGTAATAAAAGTATAATTAATGATTTTCATTTCATAAATTTCATTTAAAATTGATTTGCATCAAGAATGGTTAAAAAGAGCAATTCCTGCATTCTCAGTGCACATAATGTGGCAGAAATGCTGTGACCGATCCAATTCTGAATAAATGTATAGGACCAATGTTGCCTTAAAACGCTGGGCTCGGTATTAGGCGTATGCGGTGTTCAGATGATACAAGTCATAATTTTTCATTTTGATAGCAAAGAGCACAAAAAAGAGCCATGTCTGGAAAAAAATAAATATATAGCTCTGGAAAAAAATTAAGCGACCGCTGTAAAATGATCAGTTACTCTGATTTTACTATTTATAGGCATGTGTTTGGGTAAAATTAACATTTTTGTTTTATTGTATAAACCATATTCATTGTTAAACAACACAATTCTAATGTTTCCATGTAGGAAGAATTCAGAAATCAATATTTGGTGGAATAACCCTGATTTGCAATCACAGCTTTCAAGCGTCTTGACATGCTCTCCACCAGTCTCTCACATTGATGTTGGGTGAATTTATGCAACTTCAAGCTAGTGACCATCCGTCTTCCTCTTGATCACATTCCTGAGGTTTTCAATGGGGTTCAGGTCTGGAGACTGGGCTGGCCATGACAAGGTCTTGATCTGGTGGTCCTCCATCCACACCTTGATTGACCTGGCTTTGTGGCATGGAGCACTGTCCTCCTGGAAATAACCAATCCTCAGAGTTGGGGAACATTATCAGAACAGAAGGAAGCAAGTTTTCCTCCAGGACAACCTTGTACGTGGCTGGATTCATGCGTCCTTCACAAAGACAAATCTATCCGATTCCAGCTTTGCTGAAGCACCCCCAGATAATCACCGACTCTCCACCAAATGTCACAGTGAGTGCGAGACACTGTGGCTTGTAGGTCTCTCCTGGTCTCCGTCTAACCAGGTGTTGAGAAAAGCTGAAAATTGGAGTCATCAGAGAAGATGACCTTACACCAGTCCTTTATGGTCCAATTATTATGATCTTTTGCAAACTTCAGCCTGGTTCTTCTTTGCTTCTCATTGTTGAAGGGCTTTTTTTCTAGCTTTGCACGACTTCCACCCTGCCCCTAGGAGCATGTTTCGAACCGTCCTCGCTGTGTAATTCACCTCAGCTGCTGTTTGCCATTCTTTTTTAAGTCACTTGATGTCATCCTATGGTTGTGACATTCGAATGAGTTGGCGATCATCCCGGTCGTTTTTGCCCTCTGCTGGTCTGTAGCTTTGTTGTCCACAATGTCTGCTTCTTGACCTTGTTCTTATGAACCGCTGTCTTTGAAATTTTACGGATGGAAGCAACCCGACGCTCACTGTATCCCTCAGCCAGTAAAGCCAGAATTGGACTTTCCTTTTCAACTCTTTTGGCATGGTCAATAGTTCTTTTAAAAATTTTTTATTCCAATTACTTTTGAGGTACTACTTGCACTGTTTTTGCCATCCGGCTTGTCCTACTGCAAGAGGAATGTGATAACCACAGTAGTGGTTTTTATACTTTTCCTCAGTAAATAAGATTTGGTTCAGGTGATCACCTAATCAGTACCTTGTTCAGTACAATGAGGTGTGCCTGTGTTGGAATTCAACAGACACTGGCATGGACTGGCTACCATATATGTAGAGATTTAAGAAAAACTTGCATCATTTTCCCCCAGAGCTGTATATATACACGTTCCTGTCCAACATTTACAACGTTTTCAACAAGAAAACAGGATGAAAAATGAAACAATTATTTAAAGAAAAACCAAACAAAAGAGCTAAAGCTAGGTCTGGCAGGTCCAGGTGCTTACCTCATTAAAGCCACCTCTAATTCCAAATGTGTCTCTTTTAAATTCTCCTATTTCTCACAATCCTTTTTTCATATCTCCTGCCTGGGTTTTGTAACAATAATCATAACCATTCGTGGTTTTCCCCCCCCCCCCTGTTACTGACACAAAAATAGAACGACCCAGAAGGACACAGACTTTGTTACCACCGTTGTTTCATCACTATTACAGAAGTCTGCAACACTCTCTGAAAAGTTTACCGTTGTAATTTACACAACTTTGTCTTCTAGGATCCGAACCTTGGAAATATGAAATCAATTCTGCTCGAACACTTTAAAAGGTGTAACTGGTGGGGTGGACACACTAGACACCAATATCTACACCACCTGCACGTCTGCACCCTAAATTTGTATGGATATAATGAAAGCAGAGCCGGTACAAAATATTGATCACATTTTTGTCCATTTGTACAGCGTGATGTAAAACGGAGCTCGACAGTGAACTTGTGTGTGGTACCTCTCGAACGTTTGGCAGCTCCAGTATGTCTGAAAAAACATAAAGCCCCGGAGTCTCCAGCAGAGAACTGATGGCCTGAGCCAAGGCTGAACCCGACAGAGACAGCAGCTGATCCACCTCCATCTAAAAGAGAGAGAGAGAGAGAGAGAGAGAGAGAGAGAGGGAGAGAGAGAGAGATGCTGGTTTTACACTCTGCTATTACAGCACTGTTTTATATTCTTACTTGTCATGCTGTAGAAGATAATCCCCACAACATCTCGAGCAAATTATATAAAACACACAAGTTCTCGATGTCAGATTATACCATAAAAGATCCTATAATCCTCTAAAAAAAAATTACCGCGTCCTGTCTACATCATTAATCGGTGTGATCCGAGATCATGAAGACACATCCTTCAAAATGAGCTTGAGGTAATAAATAAATAAATAATTGTTCATAAGCACATTTCGTTTACGTTTCGTTAACAAGTGACCATATTTGCAGCTGCCCCATGAGCTTTGCTTCATCCTGAGCCGTCCTCCTATTGATGGATTTGGACGAGTGTCATGGCAGTGTTCGTACTATGAGATTCTAAGCAAACATTCTGGACACAATGGCACCGATTCGGCCACTGGTGAGCACTGCGCGTTATAAAACCGCAGATCTCATCTCACAACCAAAGATTTCTTTTAAGGTGCGTACACTTTGTCTGCGGCAGCGAAACAAGTGGGAAAACGTTACAACTCGCCTCCGCTCAGACCTCTCGAGAAGACCGATGCTCTAATTTAAAGTATCAGACTCCGCTCCTGGTCACAGCATGTAAGAGTTTAGTGTTTCTCCTCATATAAAACACCTAATTCAATCCTTCGGGTGATCATTACGGGTTCAAGTCACAATTCTTTATGACTGAAGTCTAACTTTCCTGCTCTACTAATGAAACGTGTGCAATCAGGCGTTCAAATCCGGTCACGAGAACTAAATTTGTTGGACGATATATTGTCCCAGAAATAATTGCGCTAAACAATATTAGTCATTTTAGACCATTTTATGCCGCTGATATAATGATTATATAATAGCATAATAACGCACGTACACCCTTTCAAAGAGCAATAGAGGTTTAATTCTTAAGAGTATTCAGACATCGGAATACAATACTGTGAATTCTTTGTGCTTTAGTTATCCATGTTTTAGTGTGTTGTTATGGAAAGAGCGTCTTCCTGACGTGACTTACCGGTCTACCAGCACCTTACTTAACTTCACTTGTGCGTTCGCGTCATTTTGTGCAGCAACGAGGTGTAATTTTAAGTTTATGTGGTGTGTAAATGTCTGATTAATCTTATATGTGTACAGGATGCGTTCAGGTGAGTTAATTAACCCGTTGGTAAAGCGCTTCAGTTTACCGTCGTTCATTCACTGTTCAGCTTCAGCTCACGCAGCTTAAGCAGCTCAATCCCAGACATTCCCGCCTACGACTGGACTATCTGAAACACTAGAACTATTCTTTCTAGATTTATCTTCTTCAAACAAAAACTTTGTTAATATTTAGTGTGTTATTTTTTCAACATGCATGTAAACACAACGGGCATTAACGAGGTCGGCAAAAACGATCGAGGCCATGTCCATACATCGCAGGATAAGTCGAGAACGTAATTATCGTGACAGGCCTAGTCACAACATTTTATAAACGAGGCTGCAAAGTAGTCAGCGAAACCCTTAGGTTAATGCGTTAGTTCAGTTAATGGGTGGCTGCAACCAAAAGAAAAAAAAAAAGCAGCACTTAAAAAAAAAAAAAAATTGTACTGCCGAATTCTCAAATCTAATTGATCAGAAGGAGTTGATTACTTTCTACAGCAGTTCGGACTGCAGATGAAATCACAGGATCATACTAACCTGCAGTACTGTGCAAAAGTCTTGCAAAGAAATGCTCTACAGCGAAGATGCCTTCAAAATAATAAAATTAAATGTTTCTCCATTAAAAAAAAAAAATACTATAAAGAAGAGTAAACAATAATAAATGAAACAAAGGCAATATTTGGTGTGACGACCCTTTTGCCTAAAAAGGAGTCTCAGGTACAGTTAGTGTAGTTTTAAAAGGAAATGAGCTGTAAGTGTTATTGAGCATCTCGCAGAACCAGACTTTGACTGTCGCGTCTTAATTTTTGCAGCAAAAATCCAGCAGCCTTCATTGTGTTTTTTGGCTGAAAAGTGTCTCTTACCACGTAATATGCTGCTTTCTTTACTGACATACCAACATGTTTCTGTAACATTTCATTTTGTGCAGGAAATCTAATGTTCGGGAATCAAACTTCTTTTGTACTGACTCGGTAATGTATAAGTCTCAAAATAAAAATCTATAACAAAGTTTGTACTAAAATATATAAAATATATATATATATAAATACATACATATATATATATATATATATATATATATATATATATATATATATATATATATATAAATATATATATATATAAATATATATATAAATAAATATAAATATATATATAAATATATAAATATATATATATATATATATATATATATATATATATATATATATATATATATATATATATATATATATAGGGTGCCTAAGAGTTTCACACAGTACTGTATTTATTCTAATACATTATGAGATTATCTACATAACCTAAGGCTAATAAGAAACAGATTAAAAAGTGCATAATTATTTAACAAAGAAAAATTGGAATCGTTTATATGGTGTAATTTACTGTAAGAAGACGTATATTTTATGGAACATTTATGGAAGGGGTCTGGTGTGTCAGTAATATTTCCGCGATGGTACAGGCTGTGAGTTTCTGTCCAATTAGCTTCAAGTGAGGAAGATATAAGAGAGGGTGTTGACTGTTTATATCTGCTATAATGTAAGTGGTAACAGGAACTAGCCTGCTAATAACAACATTACACGTAGCTATAAATGGTTACGAAGCACGGCATGTTGTTCATTAGTGAATTAAAGTGATATAAGAGGAATAAAACGCTCCGCTATGTGCTGTTATTGGAAAAGAAATCAGCTTCAAGGTGGTAACAGGAACTCCACTTTGTGTCCAAGCTGCATGTTGATTATTTCCCTCTAACAGCACACACCCTGCTGTGTTTTATTGCTTACAAATCATTTACAGCTGCATCTCAAAAAATTTTAATATTGTGGAAAAGTTCTTTTTTTTTCTTTTCCATAATTTAATTCAAAACGTGGACCTTTCATATATTCATTACACAAAGTGAAATATTTCAAGCCTTTTTTTTTTTTTTTACATCCTGATTACGGCTTACGGCTCATGGAAATCCAAAATCCAGTATTGCAAAATATTAGAATAAAGAATTTATAATACAGTAATGTCGACCTTCTGAAAAGTATGTTAATTTATGCACTCAATACTCGGTCAGGGCTTTAATCCTTTTGCATGAATTACTGCATCAGTGCGGCGTGGCATGGAGGCAATCAGCCTGTGGCACTGCTGAGGTGTTCTGGAAGCCCAGGTTGCTTTGATAGCGGCCTTCAGCTCGTCTGTATTGTTGGGGCTGGTGTCTCTCATAGATTCTCTAATGGGGTTCGAGTCAGGCGAGTCAGCTAGCCAATCAAGCACAGTAACACCATGGTCAGTAAACCAGTTACTAGTAGTTTTGGCACTGTGGGCAGGTGTCGAGTCCTGCTGGAAAAGGAAATCAGCATCTGCATAAAGCTTGTCAGCAGATGGAAGCATGAAGTGCTCTAAAATCTCCTGGTAGACGCTGCATCGACTCTCGACTTGAGAAAACACAGTGGACCAACACCAGCAGATGACATGGCACCCCAAATCATCACTGACGGTGGAAACCTCACACTGGACTTCAACTAACCTGGACTCTGTGTCTCTCCACTCTTCCTCCAGACTCTGGGACCTTGATTTCCAAATGAAATGCAACATTTACTTTCATCTGAGAAGTGTGTGCACTGAACCAGACTGAGAGATTAAAGGATCGGGAAACCTTTGCAGGTGTTTTGAGTTAATTATCTGATTAGAGCTCTTCTCAGGTCGACATTTCTGTATTATAAATTCTTTCTCCTAATATTTTGAGATACTGGATTTTTTATTTCCATGAGCTGTAAGCCGTAATCATCAAGATTAAAACAAAAAAAAGGCATGGAATTTTTCACTTTATGTGTAATGAACCTAGAATATATGAAAGTTCCACTTCTCAAATTAAATTACGGAAAAAAAACCGAACTTCTCCACGATATTGTAATTTTATTTAGATGCACCTGTAATGACAGCACGCAGTATACATGAAGTGGACTGAAATATAATGTGTTTGTTTGTTTGTTTGTTTTTACCAGAGTGACTTGCAGAACTTCACTCCAGCATAAGTAGCTTAGCTAGCGTGTTAGCTTTCTACAAAAGAAGTACATGCATGCTAAATACACCACAAAAACGAAATTATTACAAATGTAAACAAGTGTAAAGAACTCGTGATCGCTGCATTTCACCAAACTGGTCAATATTCCCTTCGCTCATCGTGTAACTACAGGAGTTAGCTTGTTGATTAGCCTAGCCTAGCCTAGCCAGCATGAGAAGCACAGCAACTACGAGGCCTGCGCTCACGTGTAACATTTAACTGGCTTTATTTAATGCGCTTTTTCATGTGAATTTACCTGACACGCTTACCGTACCTGCTGGCTCGTGTTAAACATAAAGTAAATAAAAGCGTTTACCGTTAATTTAGCACAAAGTAAGATCACGTCCCTCCTGCTGCAGACTCTGTGACACTTCTACTAGTTGACGTCGACAACAAAACAACGCCTTCTCTGATTGGTCGAGCAGGAAGATGCGGCGAACTAACCAGTTAGCCGGAAAGAGCCACTGGAAGGAAACATGGGCTCGATCCCAAATAACTTACCACTTGCTTTTGGAGTGCACTACCTAGGGACTGGAATAAAGTTGGCTTGATGTTGGATGTTGTATATTCGCGTGTATGCGGAAGTTAAGGGACCGTCTCTAAAGTTACATACGACATTGTTATACGCGTTTCGAACTTCAATAGCATTTGAAGGGAATGACTTACAGTCATATAACCAACGGTAAAGTGTTCATCTAGGTGTCAGGTTTGATGCACACCTTTTAGATTTTTGATATTTAACCCTACAATGCATGAACCAAAAAAACCTTAATATACAAAATGTACAAAATATACCATATATATATATATATAAATTAATTCATTAATAGGACATCTATTTTTTGAAAAAAAAAAAAACAAAAACATTCAATCCAGTACGGGTCATTTTTACCCCCTTTATGCATTCGTGAAGGTTTTTTTGGTTCATGCATTGTAGGGTTAAATATCAAAAATCTAAAAGGTTTGCATCATACCTGACACCTAGATGAACACTTTACAGTTGGTTGTGTGACTGTAAGTCATTCCCTTCAAATGCTATTGAGCTTTAAATAATGGTATATTTTGTGTATGGGCCCATTCTGCAGTGAAATACATGGCAATATCCATCCATCTTCTACCGCTTACTCCTTCTTCAGGGTCACGGGGGAATCTGGAGCCTATCCCAGGGAACATCAGGCACAGGGCGGGGTACACCCTGGACAGGGTGCCAGTCCATCGCAGGGCGCAATCACATACACACTCACACACCCTTTCATACACTACAGACACTTTAGACACGCCAGTCAGCCTACCATGCATGTCTTTGGACTGGGGGAGGAAACCAGAGTACCCAGAGGAAACCCCCACAGGAAACCAGAGTACCCAGAGGAAACCCCCACAGGAAACCCCCGCAGCACAGGGAGAACATGCAAACTCCACACACATGGCCCCGGCGGGAATTGAACCCCAGACCATGGAGGTGTGAGGCGAACGTGCTAACCACTAAGCCACAGTGCGCCCACATGGCAATATTTATTATTTTTTATTAATTATAAAATATAAATAATAATGAATATAAAATATTCATTAATATTTTAATGAATATCAGAAATCTAAAAGGTGTGCATCATACCTGACACCTAGATGAAAATTTAAGTTCTCGATCAGGTCTGGGGAGGGAGAAACATGGTTACATGTAATTTTCCACTACAAGGACGATCAGCTGTCCTTCCGTTCTCCCTGTAGCACTGTCTTAGGCGTCTTACATTACAGACATTGCAGTTTATTGCTCTGGCCACATCTGCAGTCCTCATGCCTCCCTGCAGCAGGTCTATGGCATGTTCACGCAGGTGAGCAGGAACACTAGGCATCTTTCTTCTGGTGTTTTTCAGAGTCAGTAGAAAGGTCTCTTTAGTGTCCTAAATTACTGTAACTGTGACCTTAACTGCCTACCGCCTGTAAATTGTACGTGTCTTAAGGACTGTTCCACAGGTGCATGTATAATTGTTTATGGTTCATTGAGCAAGCATGAAAAACAATGTTTAAACCCTTTCTGATAAAGATCTGTCAAGCTCATTTGGATTTTACAAAATTATCGTTAAAAATCAGTCTCCTGAAAAAGGGATGTTTTTTTGCTGAGTGTCTATTAGATAGTCATGTGCCTCAGCAACACTGTGCTCATCGTTCAATGTAAAACGGTGAGTCTATGGAACATCTCGTACCAGGTGCACGATAAGAGAAACTAGGAAAGAACAACACGTTCCTGTGATATGAGTAGTCGAAGAGACAAGAAAAAGGTCACTGTGTTCTCAAGAGAGAGAGAGAACTCACATAAACTCATGAGCTAAAGTAAGACAGCGTGCAGTATTAGATGTGTTTATCCGTTGATGTACCGAAGTGCTTTATCAAAAACATCCTCATGCTAGAACAAATAGGTCAGAGTCTGAATGTAGTATCAAACTAAAACCCTGCTAGAAAACACACAAATCGAGTGTTTGTTTTCCCCCTCCTCACGTTGCCTTGTCCAACCCAAAAGCTGATCGAGCACTTTTGACTTCATCACTACAAACATTTCAGTCCAAAGTCTCCCCATACCAGTGTCACAATCTTTATTTACAGAAGACCTCCAATTCTGTCAAATCGCTTTATTTTTAGAAGATAAGCACAAAGGTACAAAAGAACACATTCAGAAGTATACACAGTACAACGTTTTTTTCATTTTTCTAAAAAGTTTAAAAGTTTAAAAGTTTTCAGAGTACTATTTCATTTCTAACTTTATAATGGCACAGTGAATCAGTTTACAGTGATGGCATCCATCTCACAGATGTGTTTGTAGATGTGGTCACAAGGCACGTCAAACCAGGATTTAGAGTGAGAATTCAGCACGGCACAATCCTCGCCATGAAGCCCTCCGGACTGGTGATTATTAGGCTCTCCGTCCCATTCGTTCCAGTACCTGGAAGACGCGACAGTGAGCTCAGGGCACAACGAAAAAAACGTCTCTCTCTTCAATACTGTTTTTAACCATGTTTTTATTCAGTGTGTCATAGGAGCTTTGGAGGAGGATGTAATGGGGAGTGGATGTCATTTTTCAGCCACAATGAGCTTGATCTTGGCAGCAAAGTACACTGAAATGAATCCTTTGTTATTTGGCAACAACCAGAGTTGCAGCTGTAGAAGATTTATACATTTCGCAGTAATATGATTAAGGTTAAAATGATCAAGAATGTGTTTCGGAGATACCGTGTGAACTTAATCTTGATCATCTAAACTGTGTTTGAGAACAGTATGACTCAAGGCATGTTTGGTATCGCTTTTATCCATATTTCATGGTGAACGATGTGGTAATTTCATAAATATCATATAGGTTTAGGAAACAACCTTTGCAATATACGGACCCATTCTCAGGAATTCAATCAGCATACAGTTCCTTAGGGTGAGCTAATCAGCTGGGGGTCCATCCTGCCCATAAAACAATCGTTCCCATTTGGTATCTCGGTCACGATACATTTCAAAGCGGCTCAGAGGTATAAGAGGATATACTTGGGAGAACCCAAGGTGGGCTTGTAACATAGGGTTGGCTGGTAACATCAAGGAAGGGGCTTATAACATCAGAAGTGCTTTTTTGCCATCAGGACTTTTTTTTGCCATTAATGCTATCACATCACACATCCTATATCAGATGCTGGTCAAATTTTCTGTAAGTTCTATTCGTCTCTACTCTATGTATATCTTCTTTTGTCATTTTGTTTAATACATTCATTTGTTATTGCTATCTTTAAATATTCAGAGTTCTTCCGTAAGAAAGTATAGCGCATTAAAAGTGCATGACTGTATTTATATGGTTATTAGAAATAGTTTCCTACGCTAAAGTTGTCGTATGTTAGATATGTTAAAACTGACCTCTGACACGTTAATGTAAAAGGCTAATAATTGCAAATTTAAGTGAAACCTCTGACAAGTAAATAGGAAAGGTCTAGGCTTGCATGTCGATAGAAACCTCTGAGCTAGCACGAATAATTGTTTATCATAAGCGAAATAAAAGCCTCTGACGTAGGAACGTCACTTTAATGAAAGTTTAGCATGAAACTCTTTGAGACTAAATATAATCAGAATAGTGAGATATTAGCCCTACACAGTCAAGTCACTAATCAACAAACCCAAGTCAAGATACATGTAAGCAACTCTCACAACTAAGGCTACCTCCACGTTAATCCTAATCGATCTGAAAACTGTATTTTCATGTAAAAACCTATAAATAAAGTCTAAATGATCTCACCCTCACATCCAAGCCAAGTCCAAAAGGTCCCAGGTTGGGGAAGAGGCCTCTATCATAGTTGAAGTAACATTATTTAAAGCTATGCAACAGTTAGTTCCAGTCCACTAATTTGATTGGGCGAGTGGCTTTCCAAGAGTGCTTATATTTAATATAACCACACTGGGACGTTTCAGTGTGTGTATCACCCCGCTCGTCTGTGCTTACCACTTAAAATTCCACTTCTAGCAACGGCCCCACTGAAACCGTTACTAGAGTAGAGTTAGCGACATCACCCACAGACATGGCAAATTGTATCATTTTTACTGAACTCCTGACTTAAAATATGAATGACGAAAATGAAGAAGGGATGCCAATGTCACCGGATGCACCTTTAACAGGAATGTACAAATCATTGCGCGCTAGCTAGCCAGCTAGCCGATGGGCTATCATTGTGTGTGGCTCTCCGGGATCTATTTCCACGCGTGGAGCAAAGACATACGAATTATTTGGCACATATTTTGTCCAAAATATCAGTTATAAAACTGTTGTGTAAAAGCAGCTGAATCACACCCGTGCTGATATTTATTATTACCACACATTCATGCTTGTGTGGTATTGTTGGTGAAAAATTCTCACGTGTAATTTGCCTGATCATTTGCTCCCTAATGTAATAACGTTTTCTAGAGAATAGTCATAATAACAATAATTAATACGTGGCAACTGGTATATATGTATATATATAAATTAACTATTTTAATGTTTATGTTCATGTCTGATCCAGGGTGTATTCCTGCATTGCGTTAACTTATCCTGGGCCAACTTGTGACCAGGATGATGATATAGCTTCACTAATATCACGAATATTTTCCATTTTCTGTACCGCTTATCCTACGCAGGGGCACGGGGAAGCCTGGAGCTTATCCCAGGGAATTTGGGGCACAAGATTCGGACACCCTGGACGGGGTGTCAACCCATCGCAGGGCACAATCACACACACATTCACACACTCATTCGGCAATTTGGAAATGCCAGTCAACCTACAACGCATGTTTTTTGCCTGGGGGAGGAAACCGGAGTAACCAGATTAAACCCCCGAAGCACGGGGAGAACACGCATTTTCGCACACACCGGGTGCAGGCAGGATTTAAACGCCCCCTACCCCGGAGGTCCAAGGCAAATGTGCTAACCACTAAACCTCTGTGCTGCCCATATCACAAACATTAATCAGCATGATATGTTTGTTCCACCTCCTACTGCCTGTATATATAAGAGGAAGGCTTGCTGCTTCAGATCGGTTCCTGAGGCCTACAGTCATACTAACTCCTTGGGTCATCTAACAAACATCACTCAGGATAATGAAGTATTGGAAAACCCATTACAAAGGAGAGTTCCCTAAGGGGAAATGGTGAGCGGAGGTCAATGAGGGTGACAAAACACCACTGATATACTGCATGTAATAAACTCCCCTTTACTGCATTGATCCAGTGTTCCTTCGTTTTTTAAAGTAGTGGCTGAGTCAAATATTTGAATTGTTTTTGCCTTTATGCATCATGAATGTTTGTAATGTTTATGCTTGCGTAGTCTTACGTTGTATTGACTAGTGTGTTGTCCACCCATTTCCACACGCCTTCATCTTCAATATCTGACAGGCCGATCCAGAAATAGTAGTCATACCCACTCAAACTGCGGGCTATTTTCTCCAGAACAAGCTGAATAAACAGACATAAAATGATATATGCATGAATGTGCATAAACTGTTAGCAACTACACACACTGAATGCAACTTACATGTTGCTCATGCGTGTGAAGTATTGTTAGTTGGCTGTCCATAGATGCACAGCTCTCCTTGCTCCTGATCCAGTCTAGTTTGTCATCGCTGAAGAAGTAGCACTTCTCCTCTACATGTCTCCAGCCATCAGGACACGGCATGCACTGCTTCACTGGAAGAGACGGTAAGCGAAAGCCAAGCAAAATAACATATGTGAAATAGATGAACTAACATTTACACAACGCAAGCCTGATCATCTTCTTTATTCGCAACTAGACTAGAAATATTAATATGTCCGCATACGGAGAATATCTGCATTAGTGAAGGAACTTTTGCACGTCAGAGAGCCTAAGACCTAGAACGTATTCTGCAGATCCTCAGATAAGAACAAAACCAAATGAGAGCAAATAATCGACTAGTAAAAAACAAAACAAAAAAACCCAAACATGTAGTCTAGTCAACACGAATGGGAACACAGCACACTTCCAGATGCTAAGTGAAGGAACATTTCCTCTCTGCTGCATTAATGTGCCTCAGTTGGATATTTTGAATGGTACAGCACATGCTTGTGCGTTGCTCACCCTCTGCTGAACAGGTCTTTCCAAGAGTGGTGTAATCAGAGCAGAGGCGGGAGAAGCGCTCCTGCAGGGACGACAGTTTCAGAGACTGAATGCTTGCTTCAGAGAGAGGACTTTCTGTGGTCACCATGCTGGGGGGGCTGCTGGGTTTCCTTTTAACCACTGTAAAATGTGTGTGTGGGTGTGTGGGTTGTCAGAGAAAGAGAGATATAAATAAATATAATATAATATAATATGCAATTTATGCCAATTTGTGTACTGTTATATTTAGTCATGATTGATTAATGTAAGTGTAATAATACATGAATTAACTTACTTAGTTTGCATGACTTATGGCGTATCAGAGTGGAAGTTTGTTATAAATATGAACTAGTGTACTAATTTGTACCATTTAAGGGAAGCTTAATGCAAAGTGTTATCTTACAAGCAACAAATCAGCATTGAGCAAAAGTACATGTGTTACTTACAGAAAACAGTCAGTGCTATGTTACCACAAAACGAAATGAGCAGTGTGATGATCAGGAAAATCACCATCCGTCTCCTCAAACACTCCGCTCTTTTAACAAAACCAGCTGCAACATAAAGATATCAGCACGAGTCAGGGTCATTCTTGTGGAAACACACACGAAAACACGCATGATTCACGTCAAGGGTTGAATCATGACTGGGTCTGGTCATGCTCTGAATCATGAACATACTGCTCTCTTACACACACACACACACACACGTTTTTTACCTTGTCCGTTGTGTGATGTGTGGAGTATTGGGTTGTTTCCACTGGCTGTGTGGGTATCCTCTGTGAACTCCTGTAGGCTGCTGTAGTTCTCCTCCATGATTAAATGCCTAGTTCTCTGAAGTCCTTAAACACGATCAGAGTATAAATGCAATCATATAATCCTTTACGGTCACTGCGTCCTCCTTTCAGCAGGGTTTTGATTCAAATAGCAAATTCCTTCAAATTGCAGCTTTAAATAAGAAAATGCTTTGAGAAGGCTGGGCTTCTCGATGCCTTTCCAGTTCCTTTAGCTCCCCCCTCAAGATGTCCTGCCAGTATTTATGCACCTAGTCACGATCTCCATGTGGGAGCCATGCACAGGCACATCCATAAGGCCTGTGAACTCTCACTCAGAGAGACAGCGGGAGGAGAAAGTGGTGTGCAAGAGGAGGGCAGGAACTAGCGGGAAAAAGGCAAGGACAGAAAACATGGATTGCGCAATCCTACAAAGAATGAAATGTCCTTCCAGAAAAGTGGGAATTTCACAATTTTTGCTTTCAGTGATATAATTAGTCATTTTGTTATGACATAATATACCAAGGTCACCAATGTCAGTTTGTTTGTTTGTGTTCATTTATCGGTTGCAGTTCATAAAGACCTTGACTGATTGTTGAACTGGGTGAAAACAATGAAAACTTGAATGAAAAAAAATCTCTCAAGGTTTAAAACAAACAAACCACACCACTTCATTAATCATCAGTTGGTGCGTCTGTACAGATTCTTTCTGTCAATGACACAAATAAATCCATCCATGTAGAGTCAGCAAGGGGATGGGGTCTGGGTTTACCTAATATTGTGTAAACACAGAAAGTCCAGTTTAAACCATGACTCAGAACATGGAAGGGGATATGAAATGTAGTCATCTAGATCAAGCCAGTCAGGCTTAACATGACGATGCAGTTTTAATGATCAGCCCTGATTTGTTCCTACATGTTCCTGTACATGGAATGAAAACATCATGTCCACAAAAGACCAGCCTGTAACTGAAAAAAACAAAAAAACAAAACAAGAACTGCTATGTCTTAGACATTGAAAAACACAGTTTACACTAAAGTATCACCCCACGTTTGTAGATTGTAATGGGGAATAAATATTTGCCTAAAACAGCCGGTTAGAGCTGCACACTAGATAGAGACAAATATTTATAATGTATCGTTTAGGTATGTCACACTTATTACATTCTTGTATAAACCTTGTATAAAGGTCCCAGCGGCTGGTGGGCTTTTGGCAAATATCCAAAATGGGGAAAGTGGGAAAAGATTAAAAAGAATTTAGCATCTTGAAGGAAAAGTCAACACGTAAACAAATTTCCGAACACAAGTTTTATTGGCGAACAATTTAACAACATAGATGTTCAATGATAGCCTTAAAACAGAAACCATGTTAACCTAATAATGAATAAACTAATAACTGGTCAAAACAAGAAAGACATAAACAAGAAGCAGGGGTAACTGATGACGTGAGGGCGAAGTTAGAACAGAAGAGAACCAAGCCTATACAGACAGATTATTATGTTTAAAAGTGCGGCCCGCGTTTTAGACATCGATCTTATTTCCTTCGACTCAGATATCTACGTACAAAGACCAACAAGATTTTGTCGTCAAGAGTAAAAACATATATTAAATAAAGTTTACCTGAAGAAAAGTACCCATGTCATGTTAATTAATAGGCTAGATATGCGCACCATATTTAAGATAATATTTCTGTTTCTTTTACACTGGTTAAGAAATGGTCCTACCTAGCATATAACACGGTTAGACGAGTACACTGTTACAAAAAAAGGAAAGTGTGTAAGTGTAAGTAAGGACGCTTAACTTTCTTAACGAGTTCTCCTTGGAGCCCTTTCTGATAAACACTGTTTACATAGAATCGTAAAGGTTCCCCAGATGAACAACAGAAGAACTCTTAAGGGTTTCCATTAAAACTCTTATTTCCTAAGAGCATAAACATATAGTAAAAACAAGCTTCTATATACCTTATTATTTTGAGTCATTTTTCGGTTATTTTTAACTGTCGACGAAACGCATCTCGAGTGATTTTTAATCGGAAAATATCACCTACATATGAAGTTTTCTCTTAGTAGTTATTAATATCCATGAGGCAGACCCCCAATGCTCATCAATATGGATTAGCTTGCTAATAACCACCACGAGGAAAGGGCAATCATTTTGCATTTCAGTACAAGCAGATGTCTTCTTTGTAATCAGATTTCTGTTTGTTCCCATTTTGTTTGTTCCAAGCCTAAGCAGAAATACGATGAATCATTCTTAATGGTTACATAAATACTTGTTACAGCATTAACCTAAAACCTGAGAATATTAACCTCATTAGACAATTTAAGATACAGATATTTAAGAAATCGAATAGGTTTGAGATCAGTGAGCATTCTAGGTTGGTATCATGGCGTGCGGGCAGAATTAGACCCATATGAACATACTGTGATTGGGTCGTTGTTTTCTCCATCCAGGTAAACTCCTGGGAAAAGACTAATAGAACAGGGCAGGTCAGATTTGTAGCTGGTTACAAAAATCTGAGTCATGATGTCAGCATCGTAGAAGGAGACCTGTTTTCTGTCACAGTCCAGATAGAGCCCTATTTTTCTGGGCTTTCGCTTGACCTCGATGGGAACTTCTTTGCCATTGTAGCTGACGGTATATCCTTTGCCATTTATAAGGTGGAGATATACATCTTTTGAATCTTTCGTTTTTATTGATTGCGTTTTGGATTGCTTTTCCACCTCTGTCTTAACCCCTATACTCCAGTCTAACTTGTTCCCAACTTCTATCTCCCAGTAGTGCTGGCCAGACTGGAAGGACTGTTCAGAGACGACACCTGGATTGTAGTCCTTGTAAATACTGGATTGTCTGTCTGCCTGCCGTACACTTGATTTTCCTGGTGACACCTTCAGGTAAGAGTCTCCAGTTTCAGTTATGCTGAAAATCCCTGGAACTGGAGTACAATGTAGATGCGTTACTAATAGAAATGAATAACGGACTAAAAGTGCCAGGTTAAACATGATAAAAATGGCCGACAATGAATGAAAGCTATAGCAGCTACCGATTTCATTCTTCACTGATTTAAATGACTGATTTAAACACTGATTTAAATGATCTACGCTGTCTGAAGTTCACAGATGTGAATACTTTACCTGGCTTGACAGCTCCCAACATGGCTTTCCATACAAAGAACTGGAGGTGAGTCTCATAAGGGCCAAAGAAGAAGGAGTGTAGAATGACATTAAGACCTTTTATCCGTGACTCATACCTTCAATATCAGGAGCAGAATTAGTAAATTCATTTAGAAATAAATATGTCAGATTCATTCTTTAATTAATTAAGTAAAAAAATATATTACTTGATATCTGGATTCATGTTGTTTTTTATCTTCATTCTTTCTGTTACAGGAAATCCTTTTTCATTCCACCACTGTAAAGGGAGATAAATCACAGTAATACATTTTCCTACAATAAAATAAGGTATGATTATGAAATGACCCAAAACTATATTATAACGTAAACATGCCACATTGTGTAATTCACTGTGGATATAATGTGTCTGGAGTTACCTGTAAAAATAAGTCAGGTCGATTAATATCCAATGCGGATTGAAAAATACACTCTAACTCTTTTCCATCCATCAGTGTTTCGCTGATGGTGGAGTTGTTTTTGCACATGGCTGTGACAGCCTTGTTTGTGTTAGTCTCCAACTGCTTTTTTATTTCCTCCTCTTTCTTCTTTAGGAAGCGGTGCATCTCCTCGAACTGGGCAGATATCTGGGCTGATAGATCGTTGGACCTCATCTGTAGTGGGTGAAGAGGTATTTTGGGGTTGACCTAAGTATTTGTGAACTAGTATAGCAGTACAGTGTCTTGCATACTGTAAGTATTCACCCCACTTGAATTTTCCCACATTTTTTATGCTACAACATTGAACTGAAATGGACTAAAATGGACTGAATTTTTACCATTTGATTTACACAAGGTGTCTAAGATTTGATGGTGAAAAAATATTTTAAAATTGAGACAAAAGGTTAATTAGACATTTGATGAATGCATAGCTTTGTCCCAGACTTGTTTTGATTCATGATGCTGCTGTTTGTTTAGGTATGTTCTCTAATGCAGTGGTTTTCAAAGTGGGGGCCGCGGCCCCCTTGGGGGCCACCAGGGGGCGCCCGGGGGGCCTCAACAATTTGGTGTGAAAAATAAATAAATACATGATTCTCTCTCTCAGACAACCACACACACACACACACACACACACACACACACACACACACAATCAATTCCTAATGTAATGGAATGTAAAGATGAAAGAGGTAATTATTAATAAAAAAAAAAAAGGGAGATATATTCAGAAGTCTGTATTTTTTATGTGTTTTAAAGACATCTTGCAAAAGGGGGGCCTCGGTCAAATGTTAATGCCATTTGGGGGGCCATGCCCTGGAAAAGTTTGGGAACCCCTGTTCTAATGGATTCTGAGGGAGTCCAGATGCAGGTGTATTTCTATCGAGATCCTGGGACACTTTAATTGCACACAGGTACATACTACTCAACTAAGCATGTGACTTCTGATGGCAAGTTTCACAGCAGTAAAGTGGATACTTATCCAATCCAATCACAATTTTGCAAACTATATTGATCCCCACCCCCACCACATTCAATATTAAGTGTCATTATACTCTATACATAGAGTACAATTCCAATTAAGTCCATTTCACTTCCATTTTTTTCTACAAAATGTGTACTAATGAATACGAATGCAAGACACATGTATGTTTTAGAAACAATAGGTTTGAAGATATATGTATTCTAGCATAATATTTGCATTTACAGAAAATTCAAAAGAATTCAATGTTGACCTTTTACATCTAAGAGATAATTCTTTAAATGTCCAAAAAAGTATTTACCTGGGTCATAGTGACCTCAGTTGCCTGTTTCTGGGTCATGTCATTCAGCTGCCCGTTCTCTTTGATGAGGAAGCCCAAAGCACCCTTTAGTGTCCCCTATACAACCAAACAATGGTGAAAAGATATGATGGGGAAATTTGGATTTTTTTTTTTTTTCTACAGTTAAGCAGTACTTTAGATGATATATTTCAGGGATAGAACTGAAACAGAAAAGTGTTTGTTTGAAAGCTGTCCGGAATTTATGTGGCCAAAACTATTCCAGCTGCACATACCTCCTTATGCTTAATTGTTAACGAATATTCTGAATTATACCATATAAAGCTTCTTCCTGAAAAAGTTCATTGTACTGCTTCAAACTGTTGGGTGGAATTAAACTCACATGAACAGCAGCTTTTCCTCAGAATCAGATACTTGTTACAATATCATGCAAGCTTACATATTTTGACATTAAACATCATTTTGATGCTTATTGCACCTGCCACACTTGTTGTTTACCAGATTCTACTATTCTAGATGAAGACATACTGAGGCAGTTATGACATTTTAATGCCTACCTTTCACCAACAACATCGCACTGATTTAAATAGATGTTTTTTTTGTTTTTTTTTAAAAAGCACTCTTTGCCTTTATATATGTGGCTTTTGCTTTGCTTAGACAGCTGATAAATTATTTAAGTACTTTTTACCAGGACATCCTGTTCCTCAGAAAACTTTATGCACTCTGCTGCACTTACAATGCAAGTAAAAGAATTCACCACTCCCTGAATTATTCTTGGCATATAATCTATATAACCTGCTAATAATACACTATATGTATATGTAGTATGGAAGAAACTATATGTACTGTACATAATACTGTATGTATAATATATTTCTATGGCAGCTGAGAAGCATCACATGGGCATAAGATTCATGTTATGTTCATTGTTATTGCTCTACAAAGAGATGCAAATTACATGCAGGTATAAGTCGACTTACAGGCATGACCTCTGGAGCAAAGAGAATATGATAAGGTTGTTAAGCAGCACTTTTAAATCCCATGTCTTGTGGATTTACATGAATATTTACCTTAGTTATCTGAGCAGCCTCCGTTACAGGTTTAAATTGGTGGCCTCGGTGCTTCTCTCCGTCTCGGCACACTACACACAGGAGTTTCTGGTCTGTTTCGCAGAAGAGCTTCAGCTTCTCGTCGTGATCGGCGCACACCAGCATGTCACTCAGGGCTTGTGGTGCTTGTGTGGGTGAGGTGTCTGTCTGGGCTTGTTGTGTTGTAAGATGCTGTCTCACGGCACCCGTCATGTTTCTCAGAAGTCGGCTGGCACGCAGATCTCTCTCAGTGTAAGGCCTGCGACACTCAGGGCAGCAGCTCTGGCCTTTGTTCCCGTTCAAGTGGCCGATGATGCACTGGTGACAGAAAGAGTGCTCGCACGGCAGCATCACTGGATCGGTGAAATCACTCAAACACATCGAGCACTTGATCTGCAAAGACAGCTGTGAAGCCATTTTAAACGGTGTACAGTGTCGCTCAAAATGAAGTTCCTTTCTCAGACCTTGTTTAAACCTTTCGCTTTCGATTTAACTTGTTATTGTACCTCCATCGTACCTGCCTGGCTTGGCTCGAAAAGACGTCCAACCGGTCCTGCAGCCTACGCATATGACGTAGATAGCACGCTTCTACACATCTACAACAGACTCGACTAGAATTTATATATCTCTCCTGAAATATTCTCTGGTCTTTATGTTTTGTTTCATAACAACTCGTTGGTTACTAAGGATGTCACTTTGGACAAGATTTTCCTCAAATGTCCAATCCATCCATCCATCCATCTTCTATACCGCTTTATCCCTTTCAGGGTCACGGCGAAACCTGGAGCCTATCCCAGGGAGCATCGGGCACAACGCGGGGTACACCCTGGACAGGGTGCCAATCCATCGCAGGGCACAATCACATACACGTTCACACACTACGGACACTTTAGACACGCCAATCAGCCTACCATGCATGTCTCTGGACTGGGGGAGGAAACCGGAGTACCCGGAGGAAACCCCAACAGCACGGGGAGAACATGCAAACTCCACACACACACGGTGGGAATCGAACCCCCGACCCTGGAGGTGTGAGTCTCAAAGTTACCTAAGACACACTGACATTTTAAAGGTTTTGTGTTTATATCCTCAGAGGGTGGAACAATAAGCAGCACTGGCATAAAATCGAGCTAAACCAGTATAACAGGTTTTAACAAATTCTAGGTTAACGTACAGATATGTCAAGAAGTCAAAGCTAATATATAATATATTAAATAAAATATGTGCGGTGTCTGCCATACAAGTCCAAGCACATTAATATATTATGCATAAATATCGAGAAGAAACAGTGTGTAACAGACAGTAAATATTGACTAGGATATTTAATGTGAGCCATTCTTGGAAAGAAAGAAGCCAGACTCCAGCCAGCAGTTTGGAGATTTCCCTGCTCTAACAGACATACTAGAAGTTATAATTTACATTTACATTTACGGCATTTGGCAGACACCCTTGTCCTATCAACACTGTAAATATATCCTGATACTTGTTCACTAGGTCATGGTCTAAGAATACTATCAGTCTAAAAACCTCTGTTGGGGAGGTAATATGGTATGAAAAGCACACAGACACCACACACACACCCACCCACCCACACACACACACACACACACACACACACACACACACATATATATAAATAAAAATAGAAAATATGTATAAGAAATCTTTAGATAATAGTTGGAAAATCTCATTGTTGAGGACCAAAATTCTGGGAGATTTTACCATTTTAAATGGGAAATTACACCACTGTAGTGCATTATTTATATTAGGACATCACCCTGAACTCTCAAGGTCATGTTTTAAGAAGAAATATTTTTTGAATCAGCAAAAATATTTTTAAGGTGTTTTCCATAACTGTGCTTCATGCAATAAAATTGAATAAATAAATAAATAAATAAATCCTGGTTCCAGAGATGTCAGTTGGTTGGATGTTTAAAATTCATAGGCATGCATATTGTCTCACTGTCATTACAAAATGCACTATTAGTGAAACACTAGAGGTGCTTTATTATAGAAAGCAAATCAGTGCTGAATGTCCATCACTATTCACTAAAACACATATTAAAAACAAACAAAAACACATACTGAAAGGTCTTCATAGAGCAGCTTCATCAAATCATAATCATAATCATCTTCCTCCAAGTGGATTTACCTTATATTGCGCATGTGTATGGTTCATGAAGACCTCACAGCTCCAAGATCCCTGATTCGATCCTGAGCTCAGGATACTGTTGATGTGGAACTGCATTTTCCTCCTGTGTCGGAGTAGGATTCCTCCGGGTTCTCTGGTTTTCTCCCACCACCCACAGACCTACTGGTTGATGGATTGGATCTCCCCTGGTCACTGAACATTGTTGGAGGTGGGACTTCATGTACATTGGATGGGAGGTGGAGGTCACTGTGGGGTCTAAGAAACTCTGGACATGATAATACAGAACAGTGAAAGATCATACAGTGCTGTGAAAAAGTATTTGCCCCATCCTGATTTCTTCTGTTTTTGTGTATATCTCATACTAAATAGTTTTAGATCTTGAAACTAAATACAGCATAATACAAAGGCAACCTGAGTAAACACACAATACAGTTTTTATTTATTTGTTTGTTTTATTGAAGGAAAAAAAGTCATCCAACACCTATCACCAGTGTGAAAAACTAATTGCCCCCTGTGACAAGGAGGAGGGAGAAGCCAGATTGTGAGGATGCACACCTGGCACTGATTTGGCTAATCAGTGGGAGAGAGAGAGAGATACAGGGTCGGCTGGAAGCTCCAGTGTAACAAACTTTAAAGAAGGACGAGGAGGAGGTGGGAACCGGCTGAACATAAACATAAAGATTAATAATAAACCAAACTCAAACAGAACAGAAAGCACACAAACATAACACAAGTTGCACGTGCGGCTCTCTCTCTCAAGCCACGTGAAGTTGGTGTATCACAGACAAATCACAACCTTGACCTTTGTAAGTTGGTGGAAAGTCTTATCTTTATTCATGTGATGAGCCTGTTGGCCAGGAATTGTGGGAAACGTAGTTTGTTTGTGCTGATGTTTGAATGAATGTGGGCAGAGTTGACTACCCAAACTCCTGAATTTATACAAATGGGTGATTTTTTTTTTTTCATATTAATCCATACTAATTTTACAAGATCAGAATTTCAGAGTGCTGATTAAATACATTCATGGTATTTGGCAGACGCCCTTATCCAGAGCGACTTACATTTATCTCATTCATACATATGAGCAATTGAGGGTTAAGGGCCTTGCTCAAGGGCCCAACAATGGCAGCTTGGCAGTGCTGGGGTTTGAACTCACAATCTTCTGAGCAGTAGACCAACACCTTAACCACTGAGATACCACTTCCCTACAAATACCCAGGTGGCATGTTGGCACAGTGGATACTATACACTATACTAAGAGTTGCACGGCTACTGGTTGAGCAGTAATTCAAAAAGTAGTCAACTAGTCGAATAGTCACCTTTACCATAGTTAAACCAAAAACTGTTGTATTGACTCTGAAACTGAGAGCGCTCAGCATGGTATGGAAGCTCCTTACAGGAATCATGGGTGGAGGAATCAATGTCTACAGCAGAGGTTGGGAAACTTTTTCCTCCATGTTCAGCCTCAGCAGAATCCTTTGTAGGACCAGCCTCTTTGAGCTGGCAAGCATTGCTGATCTGACTCTAAATTATATTTAGCTGTGTTTGCATAGTGACGTGCAACGTGTGGCTCCACGAGTGCTCTTTCACACAGCACTGCCGTCATGTATGTCTCCATCCGAGACCTGAGTTCAATAAGGTGTGTTTTCATAAACACAACCATGTTTGAGGGCAGTCTGCTAGCTCGAAGGTCCCCCTGACTGACACTGTTTCTACAGTCTGGACATTATGCTCTCTGACATGGGGTGAGACTTGCTTGTAGGTCATCCATGAACTGCTGACAGAGAGAGACTCATTGGGTCTGAGAAACTGTACAAGCACAGAGCATTGGATCTGCCTAGCGAGTAGTGATGTCACTGCTCTGCTGTAGTTTCCTTATTGTAACGTTCTTCTTCTGAGCCAAATGTTTTGCTGACTCTCCCAAATGAAAGTTCAATGTACGTCACATAGCGTTATGTACAGATTTAATGATGGATATGTATTTATTACATTCTCACGGGCATGTACTGAAATACAGAGGTGGTCTGCAGTTCTTTCTCTTTGTACCAGTAGACCTTTAGAGGCACTCAACCGCTCATGAATCTCAAATTAGTGAGGATGGTTAGCCTGGTAAATCTACAAGAAAATGTAGTCAATTTTCTAAATGTTAAATAATAAAAAAAAAAATTATATATTTTTGTGTTCCTGCTGCATTCAGCCACTGCATCTTATCTTTTACCTCATAGATTATACAAGTCTCTGGAACTGTACTGGAAGTAAGAACTCCATTCTTTCTAAAGATATTTCCTCAGTATTTTGTGTATTGATGCTGGTGGTAGTGAGCACCGTCGAACACATCGGTCCAAAATCTCCCACAGGTGCTGAATTGGGTTTAGATCTGGTGATGGTGAAGGTAATAGCATATGATCGACAACATCTTCACACTCATTTCAAACCGTTCACTGAGTCCCCGTACCCTGTGGATGGGGGCGGAGTCTTCCTTGAAGAGACCACTCCCATCAGTCAGAACTGATTTGCACCTCTAGGTGGATGAGTGAACCCAAACCATGGCAGCAAAATAAATGCGTCTCACATCATACAAAGTTGCACTTTAATTTGTCCTCTGTCTGAATGTAGCTATCAGTGACCAAGAACTTTTTCTCCATGTAATGAGTATCCAAGCCTGAAGCATGCGGATGTAATCAGTCTCAGTCTTGGTTAGACTTAGAAACATGAATGTCTCCTTTATGCACTTCACTGCTGTGGACAAGGTCTGTTATACAACCTGCATGAAAGAAAATCTTGCTGGTTCAATTACTAGCATTGCTCATGACTTAAGTCAGTTAATATACCCTGCTTCATTGTATGATAAACATTGCATGTTACATTTCTCTTGGCTAGTAGAGTTCAAATCCTGCTGAATAAAAATTGCGTTGCTTCTGAACAAAATTTATTATTATGTTGCGCAGTACAGTGTGGTCTGTCCTTACAAACACGACAAATACAGAATATACAGACGACGCGAAACAGGGTGGCTTATAAAAATTGCGAAGCAAAAAAACACAAGTAAAAGTTCAGTTCATTTAGAACTAATTCAGAAGCTAAAAGAGATCAGGGAGAAGAGAATAAAGCCTGGAGAAGGGGCGTTTCACAGAAATGTATGAAATGCAGGAAATAATGATATTATGTATGATCAACTTAGTGTGGCCTTTTTTTGGGGGATTTAAGGCAGAGCTTCATGTTGGAAGGATGGAAATAAGGGTGGACAGATCTTGCAACTACAGAGAGCACCTGACATTTTCCGTCATTTTTCATGTTTCATACACAATCGGTTTACTCGATGTCCTCGAACGACAAATATATAGCTTCCTAAAAACAGCAAACGCAGAGACTAGATGTGGGTCTGAATGAAAATAATCTGTAAACGTGTCTGTTTGTGCGTGTTAGAGCAGTCGTCCTCGGCATTCGGTGGAACCACAGCAGCAGAGAAGCTCTTTTCCTTCCACACTGCCAACCTCATAATTATAATCCCACGTCAGCTCTGTTCCTGCACGGATTCTCCTGCAGATACAAAGTGTGTAGAAGTCATTAGCACAGACACACACACACACACACACACACACACACACACACACACACACAAGACACAATATACAAACATACATCTATTATTATATCTCTGATGACCTGTTTTCCATGCTCCTCTACATGGCAAATGGCATAATAATTCATAAACGATATAAATAAGGAAGAATTTTCCAATGCAAAGTTACCAACAGGTTTGTTTGTTTCAATATCAAGTGTTGCCGTACATTATAACCTTAAATCTGCTATAGAGAAAAAGAACATCAAATGATAAGGAAGGAGCAAAACATGATGGGGCATAATGCGGTTACCACCCCAAAGCATTTCCCAAAATATTTAATCTTCTTATGCCGCAGAAATTTGCCAACATGATTGACAGGTCATATTCAACAACAGTGAAACAAATTCCTGATTGATGTACGTTAATTATAGCAGCTACAACCAGTCGCTCACTCAGTAGTCTATCTATCATGTTACAGAGAAACTGGAAAGCATCCACTCCTATGTCCTGAAGACTTTTCCCATGGTGAAATACATAACGACCGTTACAAAGTGCTGACACGCAAGACTCCTAATAAAAAAAAAAAAGAAAAAAAAAAGTAAGTACACCCCTACATGTACCACACCGTCAAATCCATCAAATTAGAATCAGGTGTTGAAGATTGGGTTCCAGTGATCAGAACCTAGTGAGTGCAGGTGGAACCTGTCTTATTTAAACCCCTCTCACATCTATCTAGTGTCTGGTTTCTTTTCCCTTTGCTACTGAGGTGTGTGGTGTCATCATGCCAAGATCTTAAGAGTTCTGTAAGGCATCAGAAAAAAGGTTGTGGATGCCTAAGAGTCTGGCAAGGGATTTAAAAAGATCTCCAAATTATTTGAAATACATCATTCCACTGTAAGGAAAATAGTCTACAAGAGGCACAGATTTCAAACGACTGCCAATTGGGACTGGTTGTCAAAGCAAATTCAGCCCAAAGCAGACCGTCTGATGCAAAAAGAAGTCTCCAAGAACCCCAAAATTTAAATCACAGGATCTGCTAGTTAGTCTTGCAACTGTTGGTGTCAAAGTGCATGCTTCTACAATCAGAAAGAGATTGCACAAATGTGACCTGCATGGGAGGCGTGTCAGGAAAAAGCCTTTGCAAGACTACAGTTTGCCGATGAACATATAGGCAAAGACCAGACCTTTTGGAATAATGCACTCTGGACAGATGAATCGAAGACAGGGTATCATATCGAAGAGTGCTTGAAGATAATGTGAGGCCTTCTGTCTGAAAGTTCAAGCTGAACCGAAAGTGGACCTTTCAGCAGGATAATGATCCTAAGCACACTAGCAAATCCACCAAGGAATGACTCAAAAAGAAGAAATGGAGGGTTATGGAATGGATGGCCTAGTCAAAGCCCGGATTTGAATCCCATTGAAATGATGTTGGGGGATTTTTAATGTGTAGTACATGCAAGAAAACCCTCAAACATCTTACAACTGAAAGAATATTGCATGGAAGAGTGCTCAAAATTTCCAGCAAGCCTGGTGGACAATTATGCAAAACACCTACAAGAAGTTATTTCTACTAAAGGGGGCAATACTAGCTTCTGAGGCCAAGGGTGTACTTACTTTTTCCATACAAGAATACCATATCTATTGATATTTCTGTTGAATAAATGATTGAAAATGCTCATTTTCCATGTACTTTTGTTCAAGTATATCAAATTCATAAATACGCACTGTTTCAAAGAGGATCAAATGTTCAAATGTCAAGATCTTCTGGCCAATCAGATTTCAGAACTCGACAACACTGTTGTATAAGTGATATATAACATACTTGCTGGCGAAGAAGGCAACCCACGGAAATCGCAAGTCATGAGTGTCTACGAACACGTTCTGGACGAACAGGTTAGGACTGCAGCTATGCTGTAAGATAAGAATTAGATAAAGTGAAAAAAAGACAAAACAACCTTCTAATACATTCCTCACAAATGGTAGCACGTGGCATTTACAAACTACACGCCATGAAGCTTTTACACATAACCTTAAGTAGAAGGTAAGTACTGACATTGAGGTAGCGTCCAAGGTTGCCCTCCAGTTTGGCATCAATGATGTAACATGACTCCTCCCCATCAAAGAACTGCCGTGTGCTTTTGGAACCATTGTCTAGGGTAATGCCTCCTTGGCTATGATGGGCTCCCGAGCCCCCACCTCCACCACCTCCTGTTTTCACCATCATGCCATGCGAGGACTTTAAAGCAATGCCTCGCGTCGATTTCACAGCCACCTGCCTCTTCACCACAGCTGACAGAGGAAAGCGAGAGAGAGAAAGACGGAGAGATAAAAAATTAACAAGAGTCAAACATTCCATGAATAGTAAAAGAAAAGACCTGGGTTCAAGAAAATTTCCATCAACAAAGCAGAAAGCGGAATACGTAAGCTCTGCTTTCTGCAAAATCTTACTAAGACGAGTCAAATCTAGATAGCATTCTCAGATTGCGCAAAACAAACGATACAATCTCACCGAGATAACGATTTTGAGGCACCACCGTTGAAGTACAGATGCCTTGAATTATAGTGGTCTTTTTCTCTCCTTTTATTAGAATTCCAACAGTGCAGCTGGAAGTCATGTATTTCAATGGAAATCGATGCTTAGTGTGAACAGAAGCGATATGGTGCTGTTTCTGATAAGGAAATGCTTGTCTGATAAAGATTTGTTTAACTGCACACATTTATTTGCTTTGCTTATTTAATGACGAGGTCAAAAGGTCATATCAGTTTTTGATACGAGGTCATATCGTCGATTTCAATAGGGACAAAACGAATACCTTATACACAAAACACAAAACGCTGGTGTGAATCTAGATGAAATTTTACGGAACTCCGATGCTACAAACATTTTAACTTCAAAGCTATGACTACAAGGCTCAACACGTGTTTAAATATATAGACTTTTAACAATATTGAGTAATATCAGTAATAAGGACAAACCCTTTGTATGTTCTCTTATGACTCATTTGGTTTTTCCCTTACCCTGAGTCTTCTTTTCACGCTCTTTGTTGTCGTCAGAACCAGAGCTGATCGTTTGCACATCGTCGCTGTCGGAGAGGGTCATCACCTCCTGCAAGAAGAGGGAAAACAAGACAATATATGAGAGAGCTGGAGAGAAGGAAGGACGAGTGGTTAGAGAGAAACAGAGATTGTGGGGCAGTTGTGGTTGAGCAGTTAAGCGGTTAAGGCTCTGGGTTACTGATCGGAAGGTCGGAGGTTCAAGCCCCAGCGCTGCCAAGCTGCCACTTTTGGGCCCTTGAGCAAGGCCCTTAACCCTCTCTGCTCCAGGGGCGCTGTATCATGGCTGACCCCGCACTCTGACCCCAACTTCCTAACATGCTGGGGTATGCGAAGAAAAGAATTTCACTGTGCTGTAATGCATACGTAACCAATAAAGACTCATTATCATTATATCCTGATTGGTTGATATCCTCTCACCTTCTTCTCCGTCTTCTGCCCTCCCTCTATTTTGACATTCGGTGCTCCGGTGGAGGAGGACTGGCTGGTCAGCCATGAGGCTACTTTACTCTTCCCACACTCCTCTGGCACAGGGGGTGGCTTCCTGTCCTCTGTTCCTCCGGCGGACATGCTCAGACCATCCTTACTGTCCTGACTCTCTGCAGGGAGGCGCACAGAGGAATAAATTCAGAATTAAAATGGCTAAAATACACACACACGCATATATACACATGGATGGATGGATAGATGGAGAGCTGAAAGAAGTGCTTAAAATACATGGAGTAACAGAGAAAGGAGAAGAGAGAGAGCAGCAAATGAAAGATGAAAGACAGAGTGGAACACAGTGGGAGAAGACAGAGAGACAGAGAGAGAGAGAGAGAGAGAGAGAGAGAGAGAGAGAGACACTGCAAATGAAAGATGATAAATGTGAAGTCATTTCAGAATTGCGCTGATTGCGCCTGCATAAACCCCCTTAATTACACCTCCACATCACTTCACTGTCAGTGTGTAATTGAACTCTTCATGACTAAAGCTCATCAATCAAGCTCTCTATTCCACTTCATTATCCCTCATGGGGAGGTAATGGATGTTGCTCGATAACCTGGCAATAAACTAATCTGTTAAAAAGACCACTTAGAAAAAAGTGACGTGTCAAGGTCTTCAATCAGACGAAGAGAGCACGTGATCAATCAGACGAACACATGAGGGCACTGCAGAAACGATGCGCTTTAGTGGCCCGATGTTATATATTCTAATATAAATGGAAATAATAAATGATAAGGATAAAGCATGACAGCTCAGTAACAAAGCCAAACACGGGACTAGCTGTATCCTGACAGAGAGAGAGAGAGAGAGAGAGAGAGATTTGCCAGTAAATCCTGCTACCTGTAAAAATAAGACAAGATTCTCTCAAGGTTATCATATGTTGACTAATAATTAATGAGTTGCAAGAGACTACTCAAAGATTTTTTTAAAAATGATGAAATAAACCTAGTCACGTCGCGTTCGATGTTAAAAAGTGGATGATACCTCTGTGTTTCCTTCACAACATACTGAATGCTGAAAGTTCAGTACTAATTGAATGGGAACTGAATGTGTGTTGGTTTGCTTTCTTTCTAGTCATTAACATAAAACGACTCGACGTTAATATGAAATGAGCTTCAGAGAATGTCCGTGCAATTTGTGTGTGGAAGTAAAATAAACAAGCTATATAAACTTGGGAAAGCAACCTGTACGTAACGATGCCATCGTTCGAGGTTCGCATTAGTAAGTCTTGCTAATGCAGTACGTACAGTGGGGGAAATCAGTATTGGACGCGTCAAAAATACTGATTTCCAATGAGGTTGTTCACGTGGAATTTTCATCAGACATCCGTATTAACTCAAGAAATTCGGAGATATAAAGAATTCAGCCCATTAAAGTCTATAAATAAAGTTATGTGTAATAAAGTGGAATGACACGGGGAAAAAAGTATTGAACACACTAAGAAAAAGTAGTTCTCCAAGGCATGGTAAAGCAAGGAACCAGTTGAAATCCATAAGTAATTATCCATCCATCCATCTTCTATACCGCTTTATCCTGTTCAGGGTCACGGGGAACCTGGAGCCTATCCCAGGCAGCATCGGGCACAAGGCGGGGTACACCCTGGACAGGGTGCCAATCCATCACAGAGCACAATCCCATACACATTCTCACACCCGTTCATACACTATGGACAATTTAAACATGCCAATCAGCTTTGTCTCTGGACTGGGGGAGGAAACCGGAGTACCCGGAGGAAACCCCCGCAGCACGGGGAGAACATGCAAACTCCGGACACACAGGGCTACGTCGGGACTCAAACCTCTGACCCTGGAGGTGTGAGGCGAACGTGCTAACCACTTAGCCACCGTGCGCCCCATAAGTAAATATACCCCCTATAAATTTCATGTGAACAGCCTCATTGGAAAAATATTTACTGAAAAAAATGTTGGCGCTTTCAATACTTATATTAATAATAATACCCACTGTACATTTGCATTCAGGATCTCTTGTGAGATACGAATGTTTAAAAAAACAAAACAACGAACTGGATTTTCACGAATACCACATTTTGTTTTGCGTAAATGCACCTGAGGAAGATTTACGGATAAAGTCATTCGTATCCAGCTTGATGAATGAAACCCATTGTGCCACAAGGTTTACAAAGCTTCTTCTTCGAGTGATTTTCATGATGCGACTAATACCGTCAGTGTTGTGACAGTTAAGCCATATGCTAACCAGACGACACCTAGTCAAAAAAATAGCATGTGACAGAAGATTAATTTATGACACCTTGGTTTAGGGGTTATCATGAAAATGACCAATAATGGTAACATAGCAGTTATACTACTGGACATCTTATGAAAACATACGACTGCTTATTACAGCAGGCATGGCATGATAGGTCTATGATATGGTTATGCCCGTCAAAACCAATACCCAATTTAAACTACTCAAGCTTTGTCCTCACCTTCCTTCATGCCCTTGGCCTGTCGCCGTGTCGTGTAGCTCCTCCACACTGAGCTGGAGGAAAAGTACGTGTCCTTCACGAAAGTGTCATCGGAGCTATCGCTCTCATCACCGTTTGACTCGTCCTTTTCATCATCGCTCTCCCCCTCATCAGAAGAGTCTTGGCCTGGAAGAGACAGTCTCACTTTCACCTTTTCAAAAGCAATTAAACCCTGTCTTCCTCTAACAGTTTGCTCATGAAGCTGCACACCTCCATATCTTTAGTGAATACACGTCCCTACATCTGACCTCCATTTGTTCACGATCAGGCCGAGATTGCTATTAGCACGCTCGGGTGACCTCTCACCTTTGCTGCGGATGTTGCGGTCCTCTGTCTTGGGGCCGTTTTTGCCCTGCTGGGACGAAGCCATTTTGACCCGACTCATGTCTACGCCGCTGCCCTCGCTGTCCGAGCAGTGTGCCTCGCTCTCATAACCCTCCTTAAAGTTCTCCACGCTCTCGATATGGTCCAGGTTAGCAAAGTACTCATCACCCATCTCCAAGCCCTCCTTGTCTGCAAAGTCGTCCGTAAGGATTTTCCCTAAGAGAAGACAGGGGACGATGAGAAGGTGTGCTCGTTCTTGCGATTATACTCGAAATGACTTCACGACGAACTGAATAAAGTGTAGAGATGGCCGACGTGAATTAGAGGACAATTCAGACACAGAGTTCATCTCTGACAGTCCTGGGATTTGAACTCATGAGCTACCGTTACTCGTCTTTTGACAAGGAAATAAAGAAAATGACAGAGCAGGGATCCAGATCAGCTTGTTTAGTACCTGCATAGATGCAGACAAAAGAGCCTTTGGCCACATCATCGAGGCAGCGGATGCCCCAGCCCTTGTTCTGGGTCTTAAAGAGCTGCAGGCGCACTTGGAGGCCGTGCTGCACCAAGCGGTTCGAGCACATCTGAGGATTACAGCGGCACTGCTTGTTACACTCGTATATCCTAAAGGGGACGAAGCAAAAAGCATGAGGATCAGGTTGATGGATCATTTTTATTATTTGTAGCACACTGAGAAGTGTGTGTACAGTTGTGCCCATAAGTTTGCATACCCCTTGCAGAATCTGCTAAATCTTAATACTGTTAACAAAATACCAGGGATCATAAAAATCCCATGTTGTTGTTTATTTAGTTCTGTCCTAAATAAGATATTTCACGTAACATGTTTACATATAGTCCACAAGACAAGATAATAACTGAATTTGTAAAAATTACCCCGTTTAAAAGTTTACATACCCTTGATTGTTAACACTGTGTTGTTACCTGGATGATCCACGACTGTGTTTATGTTTTGTGAGAGTTCTTCATGAGTCACTTGTTTGTCCTGATCAGTTAAACTGCCCACTGTTCTTCAGAAAAATCCTCCAGGTCCTGCACATTCTTTGCTTTTCCAGCATATTCTGCACATTTGATGGCTATGGTTCAGGTGGTAGGGCGGGTTGTCCGCTGATCGTAGGGTTGGTGGTTCGATTCCTGGCCCACTTGACTCCACATGCCGAAGTGTCCTTGGACAAGACACTTGAACCCCAAGTTGCTTCCAATGGCAAGCTAGCATCTTGCATGGCAGCTCTGCTACCATTGGTGTGTGAGTGTGTGTGTGTGAATGGGTGAATGAGAACCAGTGTAAAGTGCTTTGTAACATCGCTAAGGTTAAAAAAGCACTATGTAAGTGCAGACCATTTACCCTTTACCCCTTTCCAACAGCGGCTATATGATGTCGAGATCCGTCTTTTCACACTGAGGACGACTGAGGGACTCGTACACAACTATTACATAAGGTGCAAACATTCACTGATGCTCCAGAAGGCAACACGGCACATTAAGAGCTAGGGGGGTGTAAACTTTTGAACAGGATGATCAGTATAAATTGTTAGTATTTTGTCTTCTGCGAGACATCTTTGTCTTCTTATTTAGCATACTAAAAAAAAAAAAAAGATCTTTAAACAAAATAATAATTTACACTGATCGTCCTGCTCAAAAGTTTACACCCCCCTAGCTCTTAGTATATCGTATTGCCTTCTGGAGCATCAGTGAATGTTTGCACCTTATGTAATAGTTGTGTAAGAGTCCCTCAGTCATCCTCAGTGTGAAAAGATGGATCTCGACATCATATAGTCACTGTTGGAAAGGGGTTAAATATGCAGGTGATGATGGAAAAGCAAAGAATGTGCACGACCTGGAGGATTTTTCTGAAGAACAGTGGGCAGTTTAACAGCTCAGGACAAATAAGGGACTCATGAAGAACTCTCACAAAACATAAACACAGTCATGGATCATCCAGGTAACAACACAGTGTTAAGAATCAAGGGTATGTAAACTTTTGAACGGGGTAATTTTTATAAATTCAGCTATTATCTTGTCTTATGGACTATATGTAAACATCTGTTCTGCGAAGTATCTTATTCAGGACAGAACTAAATAAACAACAACGTGGGATTTTTATGATCCCTCTTATTTTGTTAACAGTATTAAGATTTAGCAGATTCTGCAAGGGGTATGCAAACTTTTGTGCACGACTGTATATGTGTGTGTGTGTGTGTGTGAGATACCAACCCAGTAGGTAAGCACTCATCCAGCCTCTTGTAATTGTAGCCAGCATTGGGATTGATCTGTGCACCGGGCGTACACCCCGTGGCCTGCAGGGTCAGTTGGTGGCATGAACACTTTGACCTGCAATCAAACTCACACGTTCAAACCCTGAAAGTCTCCCCCATGAACAGATTCCAGCTACACGTCATGTGACACTCTCTGTATCTGTATAACGCTCAAAATTTACATATCTGTATTTGCATTTGATTTGATTAAATAATATGATATTATGCCGTTGGAAACACTGGAAAACATCGGTAAAGCAGACACTAAGTGGTGTTTTTTTTTTTTTTTGTAACCTGCTCACACTTCTTCATTTGTACATACCTGCGATAATTTCTACCAACAAACCAGAAGCCTAATTTAAAAGCACAGCGACCCAAACCAGGCAGCTCCTACATAAAATATATTGTGCAGCACTGCATGAGCTTCATATATGACTGCTTGCGCCCACATGAAATTAAAACCCTCCTGCTCACATGAGGTTTTTTTTGTTCTTGTTAGATCTCAGTGCACATCTCTAATCTCAACCAGATGCCCGGAGCACTTTTTTGACAAGCTTTAAAAAACAAAAAAACAAACAGTGCATGCCCTATTCCTATCTGTATACTCAAAAATGATGCAACACTGGTGCAATCCATGGAGACGAAAGCAGAGATGCCTAGAAAAGCCTACACTAAACTGATAGCGCCGAGAGAGTTGGAATAGACAAGAATTATCATTATTATTCATCCATCCATCCATCTTCTATACCGCTTATCCTTTTCAGGGTCACGGGGAACCTGGAGCCTATCCCAGGGAGCATCGGGCACAAGGCGGGGTACACCCTGGGTGCCAGTCCATCACAGGGCACAATCACATACACATTCACACACCCATTCATACACTACAGACACTTTAGACATGCCAATCAGCCTACCATGCATGTCTTTGGACTGGGGGAGGAAACCGGAGAACCCGGAGGAAACCCCCACAGCACGGGGAGAACATGCAAACTCCGCACACACATGACCCCGGCGGGACTCGAACCCCCGACCCTGGAGGTATGAGGCAAACATGCTAACCACTCAGCCACCATGCGTGCTCGATGTATGTAGTATTCCAAAATGAATATGCAAATTACTACTAAAGAATTCACTTAGCCCACAATCCTGAATAAGCACTGTGCAGAAAGCTCTGTATCTGAGTAAGTCTGGACTGCACGGTTTCAGACGCATGGACAGGGTGGGCTCAAGTGTGTGTGTGTGTGTGAGAGACACTAACTTGTCCTGGCAGCCGTCGGTGCAGTCACAGCCCACCAGGAATTCGACGCTAGTGTTGATGAAGACGCCGTCCTCGGGGATGCGCTCTTTGCTGTAAGCCACGCTGGGTGGCGGAGTGTTGTCGATCTCATTGACGCAGGACAGCGGAATGTCCTCGCGTCCACTTGTGATGTCCCGGATGAAATAGAAGGGCCTCTGTGGCTGGAAGCGGCGGTCCACCAGGACGTATGGGTCCAGACAGAACATCTCCAGGAAGATGAAGTCACAGTGTGTTTGGAAGAGGTAGCGCTGGATCTCCGCCATGTTCCTCAGGCTCAGGCCACATGGGGACTTGTAGATCACATGGAAGGACATCTGAGAGACAGAGAGAAAGAGAGAGAGAGAGAGGATGAGTGAGAAGGAAGAAGAAGAGTGAAAACAGAAAGAAAAGAGTTAGATCACTTCGCTTGCTGCTAAAGCACTGGCTTTGTTTTGAAACACAGTGAAACAGAGCGTTGCATACTACCTCCAAACTGACCTTGCGGTTCAGGCGGCGGCGCGCGGTCATGCGGCGGAACTCGTACAGAAGTGGGGTGAGGAGCGGGTTTCGGCCCCGGTGGAGGTTGGGTCGCGTGGGCCGGATGCGCTTCAGACACTCAGGTGTGCAGGTGTGCATCATATAGAAAAGGCGATCATTAGGGGCCTGATAGGACGGCTCCTGAGGAATACGCTCGCCCGCATAGGGAGCTATGGTAGATATGGTAGATATGGCAGGCATGGCAGGCATGGCAGTTATGGTAGGTGGCAAGGTTTGGGGAGCCGGAGCGATGGGTGTCAGGGTCTGCACTGGCCCTGACTGCAGGAAGAAGAGTCTAAAAGAGAGGGAATGAATACACAAAAATACTGACATTATCTGAAAATCTTAAACAGAAACTTGTATTGGCTATAAAGTACAATCAGAAAAGTATTCCGCTGAAACAGCATTTATGCGTATTTACTAAAGATCTGGACCGGCAGAAGTTTATGGAGGCTACATGAAGAAACCGAGTATTAGGAGTGGTGATGGGCTTGCTAACCTGGAGCTGGTGGCTTGGGGAAGGATGCCGACAGGTTTGAGCTGGAGGTCAGTGGTAACAATCTGACGAGCGGCAGGGACATAAGGGGACGTACTCTTCTTAGCCATCTGAGTCCTATAAAGCAAAGGCATATCTAGTGGTAGTAAATTGACACCTGGGGCATAATGTATTAGAGTTAAAGGGATAGTTCACCCAAAAATGAAAATTCTGTCATCAATTCCTCACCCTCGTGTCGTTCCAACCCCGTAAGGCTTTCGTTCATCTTCGGAACACAAATGAAGAGGTTTTTAATGAAACCTGGGAGATTTCTGTCTCTCCCATTGGCAGTCCATGTGACCAAAACGTTCACGCTCCAAAAAGTTCATTAAGGCATCTCGCAGGTTTCATTAAAAATATCTTCCTTTGTGTTTCGAAGACGAACGAAAGTCTTACGGGGTTGGAACGACATGAGGGTGAGGAACTGATGACAGAATTTTCATTTTTGTGTGAATGATACCTTTAATCGAGAGAAGTGAAGCACCATGGGTAATGTTACTACTGCACGATGTAGGAGGAGTACTTACTCAGTGCGGACGGGCTGGGAGGGAACAGTAATCTGTGGCCGTGGTGGTGTAGTCTGGGTGACTGCGGAGCGGTTGGCTAGAATATTGTTTTCGTTAGTGTACTGCACCACAGGGCCTTTAACCCTCATAGCTCCTACACATAGAGAGAGATACAGAACCGCACATACAGATCAACTCCGCAAAGTGAACTTATCAAACAATTAAAAATGATATAAGCACAAATGACAAAAATCCTGCACGTCACACCCAGAAATGCACGTATCAAACAGAACAATGTGTTACCCATGTTGGGCCGCACGCGCTGCTGGCCGGCCAGCTTTTTCTCCTGGTTGCTGGCTGTGCTCATTTTTAGGTTGAACATGGGCTCCAGGCGAGTCGAGCCACGATAGATCCACTCACTGCGCTTATCATCCTGCATACAAGAAACATCATATAAAATTAATGAACCAACTATACAAACTTCACTGTCATGTAAAGATCATTACTAATATTTAAAAACATCTTAATATCCAAATATTTAAATGGTGCAAACAATCTGAATGATCTGATGAAACACTGTATAAAGTAAAATAAATAAATAAATAAATAAATAAATATATGTACACAGTGCTGTGAAAAAGTATTTGCCTGATTTCTTCTGTTTTTGTGCAAATCTCATACTAAATAGTTTTTAGATCTTCATACGAAATACAACATAAAACAAAGGCAACCTGAGTAAATACATACAACACAGTTTTCATTTATTTATTTTATTGCAGCAAAAAAAAGTTATCCAACACCTATCACCTATGTGAAAAACTAATTGCTGCATTAAACTTAAAATCTGGTTGTGCCACCTTTAGCAGTATTAACTGCAACCAAACGCTTCCGATAACTGTAGATCAGACTTCCACAGCGTTGTGGTCGAATTTGGGTCCACTCTTGTTTGCAGAATTGATTTAGTTTAGCCCCATTGGAGGGTTTTCTAGCATGACCTGCCAGTTTAAGTTTCTGCCACAGCAGATCAATTGGTTCAAGTCAGGACTTTTACTAGGTCACCAAAACTTTCATTTTGTTTTGTTTGGGCCATTCAGAGGCGGACTTGCTCCTATGCATTGGATCATTGTCTTGCTGCATAATCCAGTTATGCTTGAGTTTCAACTTACAGACTGAAGACTGGACATTCTCCTTTAAGATTTTTTTGGTAGAGAGCAGAATTCATGTTTCCCTCAATTATTGCAAGTTGCCCAGACCCTGAAGCAGCAAAGCATCCCCACACCATCACACTCCACCACCATGCTTGACCGTAGGTTTGATGTTCTTTTTGTGGGATTCAGTGTTTGGTTTGCGCCAGATGTAACGGGAACCCTGTCTACCAAACAGTTACACTTTCAACTCATCAATCCACAGAACATTCTCCCAAAAGGTTTGAGGATCATCAAGGTGTGTTTTGGAAAAATTCAGATGAGCCTTAATGTTCTTCTGGGTTAGCAGTGGTTTTCACCTCACCACTCTTCCATGGATGCCATTTTTGCCCAGTGTCTTTCTGATAGTGGAGTCATGAACAGTGACCTTTATTGATGCAAGAGAGGCCTGTAGGTCCTTTGATGTTCTCCTTGGCTCTTTTGTGACTTCCTGGATGAGTCATTGCTGTGCTCTTGGAGGAATTTTGGAAGGTCGGCCACTTCTGGGAAGGTTCGCTACTGTGCCGAGTTTTTCCATTTGGAAATAATGGTTCTCACTCTGGTTCTTTGGAGTTCCAGAGCCTTTGAAATAACTTTGTAACCCTTCCCAGACTGATGTATTTCAATCACCCTTTTCCCCATCATTTCTGGAATTTCTTTCAACCTTGGCATAGTGTGTTAGTAAGACCTTTTAACCAACTTCATGCTGTTGAAGTTCTATTTAAGTGTTGATTTGATTGAACATGGTTTACAGTAATCAGGTCTGGTTGCGTCTAGTCCAGCTGAACCCCATTATGAATGCAGTTTCATAGATTTGGGGAATTAGTAACTATGGGGGCAAATACCTTTTCACACAGGCCCAGTTGGTATTGGATAACTTTTTTTCCTTCAATACATAACACTGTCATTTAAAAACTGTATTTTCTGTTTACTCAGAATGCCTTTGTTGAAGAAATCAGGAAAGCAAATACTTTTTCACAGCACGGTATATCTATTTGTCTATATGAAGTATACCATCATGATTAATGCAAAACGTTTAACCAAATTATACTTGCACAGGTATGTACTCCAACTCACAAAGCCGTACAGTTTAATAGCTATCCTGCATTTCCTTGATATATCAGTGACGATATTAAGCGATATAAATACAACCAAGACAAGTAACAGGGAATGATGCGTGTCAGACCAGGAAGAGCATTTTGACGAGGCTGCCGTCCACTTCCTCCACACGGCTCCTCCACCATGTCCCTTCCCACTCGGTTTTGATGATCTGACCCGGCTTCAGCAGCACCATGGGTCTGTTCGGGTATGCCGTGATGTACTCCTCAATGAAATCCCTACAGGACTCGTCCTCAATATCCTCCCACGTCTTCTGCACTGTGTGTACACACAAACACCCTCATTAGGTTTGTGCATATTATCATTTATCACAAATGTGTGGAAACCCATCGCATGACCTAAAATATTGAAGAAAAAAAAAAAAATCAGGTTTCGGCCAAAACCTGAATATATTTTGACACCTGAACTTTAAACTAGAGATGCACCAATGTATCGGCCAATAATCTGTATCGGCCGATATCACTGGATAATCGGTTATCGGTATCGGATGAGAAATTTAGTATCAGTGCATCTGTACTTTAAACACTAAAATATTTTAATATAGAAACTAAGAAACATTTTCTGCTTTATAGTAATTTATATATATATATATATATATATATATAGTAAAAATGTCAGAATTTCATCATGTGAAAGGTCTTCATGGGTTGCACACACTTGTGGAAAATGACTTGAGCTTTGAGTCAGCCACTGGCCATGTTGAGCAGAGGGCCAAGAAAGAAATGACTAGTTCGATCACCACTTACAGGGTCTGCAAACAGGGTAGAGATCTGGCAGGGCTACATAAGAAGCATAGCCATCATCAAAAAAGATCAGGAACCTGAAAGACATCAGCTCCATTATTTCTAGCAGTCCTCTTTCCTCCTTTCCCCAAGAAAACATCGTTTCATCAGAATTTCATCAAGATTTCATCATTTCTCTCTAGTCCCATCTTTGCCACTCCCTCACCTCATACGGTTCTTGCTGTTGGGCATTTCAGCAACAATGCCAGCGTACAGCCACACCTGGTTGCCATCTTTATATTTGGCAACAACACGAGCACCAACGTAGAGCCTCTCCAGTGTTGGGTGATAGTCGAACGCCACGTGGTTCCCAGACAGCAGGCTTTTCCCTTTATTCTCAAACTTCACCTTGTACTTAAAGCCGTTGCCTGTGTCATATGAAATATCAGAAATGTCAGGCGTTTTCGAATGTGATAAAATAAATAAATAAATAGATAAATAAATAAATAAACTAAGTACAACGGGGTGTCGTTTGATTAACATCATATGGGGCATAACAGAATGCAGTGTTTCTCACTGACAGCTGGGAAACAAGTACACGGCATGCGAAAATAGAAAACATAAGCCGCACGTGTCAAAGAAAAGTCTCAGGCTAGATCCTTTAGATAAAATTGTGAAACGTTTGTCATGAGCATGTTTGGAAGTCACACCTCTGCCTTTTTATTTCCAGTTTTCCATCATGCAAGATGAAGAAAATAACATTTTTCAAGCTGCAAAGTGTTTTAGGGCTTAGAGTTTATGTGGTCGGGGGGAAAAAAATCACCATATTATATTATTGGTATTGGAAATATTATAAATCTAAAATAAAACCGAAACTAAAATCCTCATGTAACACTGACCGTTTAAATCGCTGTTAAAATAAGGAGCAACTTAACTTGTAACTTACTTATAACTTACCCACTGAGTTAATAGCGATCAGAGTTCCACGGTGCCAGGTCTTGGTGCGTTTTTTACCCAGAATGCTCATGTTTAGCCTCATGACATCCTGCTTTAGAGCTGGATTTGGTTGAGTGGGTGCGTGTACAGGGCCGGAGGACATGAACACTGCTGGAATGTTCAGCATGGAGCCCCGGGACGGAGAGGGAGGGGCCAGTCCTTTAGTGGGCGTGATCGCCGTGGACGGCGTTGGCTTACCGACTGTCTGCATCAGGTTCTGCACCTGCTGCGTGGATCTCTGAAGTGCAGCTGATGCTTCCATAAGCTAAATGCACAGTGGTATCAAACATAACGCATAACGTATATATAATAACTCAGGAGAATATTCAGAGGGTTGTTATTACAGATAATTACATAGAGTAATGCATGCAGGAGGAAGATTTAGGCTCATTATGTGCAGTACGAACTCATATGCACTCTCTTACCGAGTCTTTGACTGGCGTTACGTTCTTATTTGGTGGAACCACTGTGGGGGAAAATTAAGATATTTTGTAAGAATAGTACAGCCAAAAAAAAAAAAAAAAAAGCCAAGACACATCAAAAGACATCTCTTAGCTCAGTATTACCATTTAAACATAAAAAAAACCCATTTATTTTTAAACTTGGCTACACAAATCACGTTAAAACTATATTATATTAATCACTACTTTGCATACACTATATGGCCAAAAGTTTGTGGACGCCTGACCATCACAACCATATGTGCTTTTTGAACATCCCACTCCAGATTCCGTCCCCGTTTTCGCTGTTATAATAACCTCCACTCTGCTGGGGATTAGATTTTGGATCGTGTATGTGAGGATGTTTGCCCATTAAGCTACAGGAGAATTAGAGAGGTCTGGCGCTGATGTTGAGCGAGAAGTAATTCATCCCAACGGTGAAAGCAATTCATCCCAACGGTGTTCAGGTCAGGGCTCTGTACAAGATAATTCTTTATGGACGTCGTGTCATACCAGAACAGAACAGGTTTGGGCCCCTTAGTTCCAGTGAAGGGAACTTCTTAATGCTAAAATCATACAAAAACATTCTGTAACGCCTGGGAGACCTCGATAATGGCAGCTGATATAATTATATCTTCAGGTTTGGACCATGTCCCAATTCACATACAACCTTACTAAACAGTAGGGCTGTATACCAATGGTGTCTTCAAACCTTCCTGAACTTTCCACAGACAGAATTATTTATGTGTACATGTTTATGAGGTTTGTATTACACCCATTCAACAGCAATAACTATAAGAACTACCATACTACGTCACAGGTCAATACCATGTTCTCCTTGTGGGAAACCCATGAGGGTTTCCTCCAGGTTCTCCACTTTCCTCCCACCTCTAGAAGGTGGAGGAACTGCTCAAAATTGCCCCAATGATGAATGAATGAACAAATGAATCCTGTAGCTATATTTCACTCCATGGCAATATGCAGGCATGTACGTCCTCTCACCCAAGACATCCACCTACCACAGCCCACGGCAATGACATCATCGTCGTCATCGTCGTCTTCGTCATCGTCATCGTCGTCTTCGTCGTCATCAATTTCGATGACCTCGGAAGCGTTGCCGCCTCCTACTCCTTCGTCTTCAGAGCTGCTCTCCCGATACTCCAGGCCTATGTTACTGTACAGCTCTTTCACTAGAACTTCACACTGTATTACAGACCTGTGACGCGCACAAACAGAGCCTCGTGTTATATCGCTGACAGCAAACAGAAATTTTTATAAAATATTACTTTCTCGCCCACACACAACTTACTCTGATGCGCTGGAGCAGAGTGTGTCCATACTGGCCATGTCCTTTTCTTTCTGCTCGACCCAGTTCTGCATTTCGGCTAACTGGGCCTTCCGGTGCAGCACGACCTCGCTGCTGTCCACCTGCTCCTCGATCCACCTGCGCAGCTCATCCAGAGAAACGCCGAGCTCCTCCTCCAGCTCGGGCCCCAGCTCCATGTCCAGAGCCGAGCCCAAATCTGCGTCCGCCTCCATACCTACCGCTGAAAGACAGAGTGACACAAAGACTCAGTAAGAGCACGAGTGTAAGAAAGAGCGCACGATTCAGCCTCTGAGCCAGGTTTTCATCCACCTTGCCTTGCGTAAGCAGTGTTATTAGGAAACTGGCCTACTTTTAAGCTGCTGCCAGAGATTGATTTTTCAGATTAAATGTATATTTATACATTAAAGCGCACCTATTATGCTTTGGAAACATGCCTAATTTTGTTTTAGAGGTCTCATATAATAGATTTACATGCATCCAAGGTCAAAAATCACTTTAATGTGATCATAATTTAAATGGCAGCATTTCCTGTTTTCCCCAGTGTCACCAACGACTTGTTCAATGAGCCGTTCTAAAGGATTCATTCTAAACTCCTCCTTTCAGAGAGCATACTCTGCTCTGATTGGTCAGATGTCCCAGTCTGTTGTAATTGGTCTACCGCTGTCAGCGAGCAACCAATGAAGACCAGAGGTGGGTTTTTTGTTACAGCCTAAGTAGGTTAGTACAGGAAGTAAGTCTGGAATTACTAACGACTCATTTCAGCTGTTCAGAATCGGTTCCTTCTTCTGGGAGTCAATAACTCTGTTTGATTTTTGAAACTTTGCAGTCTTTTTACATTCACAAACAGCTCTAACACACACTACATTATAGGTGATATTTGAAAAACCATAATAGGTGCACTTTAAAACATATTACACTCAGTGCTCGACCGACTGATTGGCCAGGCTGATTAATAAGTCTGATATCAAGATTTCAAGCACTCTAAATATTCGATCTTAATCGATCATTTGATTCAACAAGTTTTTCCTCGTACTCTTTCCAGTGTTCTTCAGTGAATATGTGAAATAAAGGTTCGAACGTTAACCAAATGTATGGTATTTTCTTAAGCAATTATAGATAAGCAATTATCCCAATTATTTTGGGAACTAGCCGCATTATAAACGAATTCATTGGTTGTAAATTGAGGTCGGAATTCTTAAAAGGTCTACTGTGACATTGCTCGTTGGAGGCTGATTTAGTGCTGATCAAATTCTCAAAATATTTGACCACTGCTACAGCGCTCTGAAAGAGACCAATATGAAGACAGCATAGTGTGACTTTACTGCGGAATTTACAGGACAGCTACAAACACGGTAGCGTTGATGACGAAATGTAAACGAAGCATGTTAATGTTTATGTTTGCGCGACACATTTTTCTTCTGTGAGGCTCACGCTGATTTATGACGTAAGCAGGACGTAGTCTTTAATCTCAGGTCTATCGTTAGAGGATCGTCACTCTATTATCGAACATGGAGAACACCTGTAATCGTCTGGTATACAATTCGGCTGAAAGTACGAACCTTAAAAGATCGCTATAATCTCGCAGTCTAAAACTGGCTAAGAGAATTTTTTCTTAAAAGTCCCTGTGAAGTGCCTTGAAACCTGCAGTGTTATTCGATGTTTCGAAGTGGCTCCTCCCTCTTTTTAAATAGCCAATCACGTTTAGTTTACCTCACAGCCCAGGCTACGCCGTACTTGACAAACTAATTGCATAAACCTTGGATTTTTATAACGTTGAGGGGTCGGGACGCTTCAGATTCTACAGAGCATTCGATTGGACAGAAAATCTGATGAGACACTGAAGTGCAGAATGATGTCATCAAAACATATTGATCCGTATCGGTGGTAGAGAGACTGTACATTTTGAATGCGTACATCTTCTAAACGCGAATTTTATCAGTGTTTTGGATCACACTAGCTTAATAGATAACCTTAAGACTGACATATTCGTACTAAAAACCACAAAGCATCCATTTTGATTTCAGGGGGGCTTTAAATCTTAAGGCTGGGTGATATAATGAGATTATATCAAAATATTTTTATACAGTAACATCACACACGTATCATAAAGTGTCCTTGGCTTTTTGTTTGTTTTTTTTTGTACCAAAATGTAAAAGACTTGCATATAATATGATTTTTTTTTTTGCCATATCTCCCACGCCTAATTAGGTTTAATTTGTAGTCTATTGACTTAATATTGGAAAAGTCACGTGACACAACTTTACTCTAACTTACTGATGTAATCAGTACACGTTGTGCTGTACTATTCTGAATGTTTATGTTGTGTATTAGGCTGGGGTACAGTTTTAGGAAGTCGCTAATGTTATGCTCATTGAGTCTGTACGGATGGTGTGCATTCATCGCAACACAAGGACTTTCAAATGAACTTAAAGCAATGTTGATTTTATCCAACACCATCACACATTAAAGTACCAACTGGCTCATGTTGGTGGTAATGACGCATACACATGCTCTATATCATTCACCTACATAGCTCACACACTCTCTCTCACTCACACTCACACACACACACACACACACACACACAAAAGAATTGCATGTGTGGTATTTCTTGCCCATCACTGAACATACTCGAACACGAGCTACGATCTTGCATAGATCTTCAAGAAGGCAGTTTCAGTCAACCTGGTTTCCTTGGAGACGGTTTCCAGGAGATACACAGGTTAATGTTCATGCTAGCCGTGGTAGATAGAAAGCTAACATAACGTAGCTTACCAACAAAGTCCGGCCTCCGAGGCTCCTTGACTGAATCCCTCCGGTTCTCAGCTACTTAAACCCAGGCACGGGGAAACATCAACGTCTTTATATTAGCTGCGCCTTAAACATAACAATGGCTCCATTAAAAACGCCATTTGCAACAAAAATAAAAATGGTATTTTGCTAGATAGGTGCAATAGGGTATTATTCACCTGGTCTTCAACTACTACCAACGTTATTTTCCCCCTACCCGTATTCGAGAAATCCCGCCTCCAAAGGGCTCGTTTGAGAATTCAGCGTCCAATCACAATCGCGCATGAAGAGACTCCTAGCCAATCAGAAGCGTAGGACAGAGGAAAACGGGTGGTAAGACTACAACGCGGGCTGCTTCGATTCGACAGTTGAAGATGGTTCACGCCTAACTAAAAGGAAGGGACTTCGGACTGGCCAATCAAAGCTTTTATTTTTTTATGAATGAATGACAGATGACGAGCTCGGTATGGGCCCACACACATGGCCTATATGAAAAATAAACCCATGAAAACACAACATATATAGATAGTTCAAAGATGGGGAGATTTCATTTATGAATGTTGCCAGAGACAAAGGCTAAATCCAGAACGGCACGTGCACATGCTAACAACGCATACCATAAAGAGTATCTGTGTACACATTGTGAAAGAAATAAGCTATTCTAGAGCACCGCAGTCAAGGCAACTGTGGTACAAACTGGAGTGTGTGCATACATTATATTGGCTTTTATGGTAACCACCAGGTGCTGGCTGCAAAACCAAAAATCCAGGGGGTGGAGTCAGACCTGATCCAGCTCCTCCTACCTGAAAGACTTGATCAGCCAAGAATACCTGATCTAGCTCCTCCTACCTGGGCGAAGTTAAACTGAAAGCTCAGATGGAGACAACTCACTCAGTTTAGGCTGGTTAGAAGAAGAAGAAGCAGCATCCTTTATTTGTCACATATACATCACAGAGCACAGGGCCAGCCATGATACAGTGTTCCTGGAGTAGTTTAAGGGCCTTGCTCAAGGGCCCAACACTGACAGCTTGGCAGTGCTGGAGCTTGAACCCTCAACCTTCTAATCAGTAACCCAGAACCTTAACCAGTGAGCCACCAATGCCCTGTAACAGGGTGTGCGTTACAGAAACACACAGACACTCCCCAGAAACCATGGAGAACTGCTGAATTGCGCTCACTGCTGAAAACCAGTGACACTGCCTTCAGGTCTGATGACCTGTCCTAGGTTGTCAAAGATGTGAAACACAACTATGCAGAAAGAATCCACGGTCACTTCCTAAACACCAAGGACATAAGGTGTATGTGGCAAGGCGTTCAGGCCATCACAGACTACAAAGCTACACCACTTGTCTGTGATGGTGACACTTCGCTCCCAGACACGCTGAACAATTTCTACACACGGTTCGAAGCACTGAACACCATGCCAGCGGGGAAGACCACCCCAACACCCATCGACCAAGTACTTTGTCTGTCTGCAGTAAGTGTCGGGACTGAAAGCTGCAGGTCCTGATAATATACCTGGCCGGCTGCTCAGGGAATGTGCTGATCAGCTTGCAGATGTCTTCACAGACAACTCCAACAGTTCCCTGAGCCAAGCAGTGCCACTTCTTAATGTTGATAAGACTAAAGAGATGATTGTTGACCAAAGGAGGACAAGAGTAGACCACTCACCACTGCACATCAATGGAACAACCGTGGAGAGAGTCAAAATCTCCCAGTTTCTTGGTGTGCACATTACAGAGGACCTCTCCAGGACTCTCAACACCACCTCCTAGTCAAGAAGGCCCAGCAGCGTGTCTACTTCCTGCAGAGCCTGAAGAGAACCAAACTCCCCTCTCCCATCCTCACAACCTTCTATAGAGAGACAACCGTGAGTGTCCTGACCAGCTGTCTCACCAGGTGGTACGAGAACTGCACGGTCTCCGACCGCAAGACCTTTCAGCAAATTGTGATTGTGATCATCAGGGTTTGTTTACCCACCATCGACACCTCGTTCAACAACCGCTGCATCCGCAAAGCCACCAGTATTGTGGACGACCCCTCTCATGGACATCTTCACCCAGGAGCATCCGTGCCAGACTGTTTCTTCCCTAAGGCAGTCAAACACCTAAAACATTATGACTCAATACTAATGCACACCGGATTTTACACAGCTGCATCAGACACTTTATGGTAAATACAACATTCTGTGCATTTATTGACCTGCACTCAGCTCACACTGTTGTTTATTTGCACGTTATGTAGTCTTGTGTACTGTAATGTGTTGCACCAGGGTCCTGGAGAAACAACATTTCGTTCGTGTATACAAGCTACGTAGAGGAATTACAGTAAAAAACCCACTTGTCTTGTTCTGTGTTGTAGAGGGTCTTGTGGGTTAGGGCTAGGGGTCAGGGTTATAGGAGGAGTTGGATCAGGTCAGGAGGAGGGTAAATTACTGTGGCATTTTGTGCCATTTTTGAAGAAAGTGAATGTCAGAAAATGCTATATGATATAGTGAGATTTCCTGTTTTCAGAATGGTACACGTGCCAGTTGTGCATAACCACTGTTCATACACAATTAACACTGGTTGTGTAACCGTATATGCACACATTTGATGTTCATTGTACTAAACCCTTACAGCCCACAAGTGATGTTTGGAGTCCACACACTATATGGCCATACGTTTGTGGACATCTGGCCAAAACACCAATATGTGGGTGTAAACCAAACTGTTGCCATAAAAACTGAAGCATGTAATTGTCTAGACAGTTTTTGTATGCTGTACATTTAGATTTCCCTTCAGTGGAACTAAGAGGCCCAAACCTCTTCCAGCATTACAATGGGGGAGTTTGTATGCTTTCCCCGTGCTGCAGGGGTTTCCTCCAGGTACTCTGGTTTCCTCCCCCAGTCCAAAGACATGCACGGTAGGCTGATTGGCATGTCCAAAGTGTCCGTAGTTTATGAATGGGTGTGTGAACGTGTATGTAGTTGTGCCCTGCGATGGATTGGAACCCTGTCCAGGGTTCACTCCACCTTGTGCCCCATGCTCCCTGGGATAGGCTCCAGGTTCCCAGCGACCTTGTAGAACAAGCGGTATAGAAAATGGATGGATGGATGAATGAGGTTAAACGTGTACCCCAATTAGATTACTGCCAAATCTGATTCGTCAGAAGATTGTCTATAACAGCAGATCTGATAGTGGTCAGGTCTGGCTGAAAGATAAATCATAATTTTATATTAATGCTCTCGTTTCAATATGTTATTGTATCTATAGTAACAACACGTTCACAGGGACCTGTGCGGCAGATGATCTACAGGGTGTCCAAAAAGTAAGGAGACTTCATAAAACATACCTAAATATACCTAATTTTGTATTTTATTATTTACACATTATTACATTTACAGCATTTCCCAGATGCCTAATCCAGAGCAGGTTACATTTATCTCATGTATTCAGCAGAAGGCCCAGCAGTGGCAGCTTGGCAGTGCTGGGATATCTTAACCACTGAGCCATCACTGCCCTGTTTTTGCTCAACATATTCCAATTGGTTCCTGACTTTTCGGACATACTCTACTGCTTATAATAAACGTATTTAAAAAAAGTGTTGCTACTTAACAAAGAAAAGTATATAATTATTGATATGGTGATGCTGTTTGTGAAGAGATGTTTATTAGGAGTCTGGGGTGTCAGAACTTTGTGTTTGGGTGTCATACCAAACTGTGTTTTTGTTTGTCTTATTAATAAGGTAATAAGACACAACTTTGATAATAAATTTTTAACTGAAAATATAATTTAAGATTTACTTTATTTATTGTTTGATATTTTACAGATCTCTACCTTTCGTTTTAAATTTAGATTGATGAATTTATTGCATTTTTAAGCACTTTTTTGGCAGTCTGATATTATGTCCTCTTGTCTTGTCCTCTTGCTGAGGACAGTTTAAATGGCATGTTTTCCAAGTATAGAGCATGCATTTACAAGAATTGTAATGAAATTATTTAAAATAATATAAGAAATAAATGCCCAGAGTATACAGATTACCTTTAGATTGAACTTTTTAAGTATTTTTATTATTACGAATTTCTTAATTTTTAACATTAAGAGGACTTTTGTATGTAGGACACGTTTTGTCCCTTAACTTAAGAATCAGTTATTAACGCGCACCTATTATGGTTTTGAACCTAATTTTGTTTTAGAGGTCTCATATAATAGATTTACATGCATCCAAGATCAAAAAACACTTTAATGTGCTCATAATTTAAATTGCATCATTACCTTTTCCTCCAGTGTCACAAACGACTCGTTAAATGATCAGTTCAAAAGGATTCATTCTAAACTCCTCCTTTCAGAGAGCATACTCTGCTCTGATTGGTCAGATGTCCCAGTCTGTTGTGATTGGTCTACCGCTGTCAGCGAGCAATGACGCAAACGAAGACGAGAGGCGGGGCTTTTTGTTACAAACCTATGTAGGTTAGTACAGGAAGTAAAGTCTGGAATTACTAACGACTCGTTTCAGCTGTTCAGAATCGGTTCCTTCTTCTGGGAGTCAATAACTCCGTTTGTCGTGCACTTTGATTTTTGAAACTTTGCAGACTTTGTACATTCACAAAAAAAGCTCTATAACACACTACATGATAGGTGATATTTGAAAAACCATAATAGGTGCACTTCGAGAGAGAGAGAGAGAGAAAGAAAGAGGCTGATGAAGGAACAACTGTTTAAAGATGTTAAAACATTAAATGTAACAATAAATGGATAAAAAAAAAGTTAAATGTATTGTAGTCATTGGGAATTGATATGGTATATAAGAGGAATAAAGCACTTCACAACATGCTGTTATAGGAAATTAATCTACCTGTGGCTGATGAGGCACCACACCACCCCTTCGTGGATTGTTTACAGCTTATTATTCTTTAGTAGGTATGAGTGTTGATGTTGTTTTGGACATGTTTGGGTGAAAGCCCGCTCCAGGTCACAGATGACGCGGGTGTGATGCGCCGCCCTGGCTGGCAGAAGCCAGGAACAGTCAGGAACAGCTCGAGCAGGTAAAGTTCAAACCAAACTTTCCCGTCTGTTTAACCCGCAGCTCACAGACGCCATTTAATGCACTTGCAGCACTGACATTTTACGTGTAACGATTACCGTCTGGATCCTAACCTCGTAAACAAACTGTATACGTATAACAAACTGCAGTATATCTAAACTAGGTTCCAACTTCACCATGCAAATCGGTTCAGCTAGCTTAGCTGATTATGCTAACATTAGCCCTAGATAGCTTAATCCGTTGTGTTATGCGTTGCGCGGTCGATTTTCAGCAGAAATGTTTGAATTTTCAAAGGCAGACAACCTGACTATTTAATAAACCCGCAGCTTGGTCCTGTTTTCACAGAGAAGCCTTTGGGTGAAGCGTTTACTCTGCAGGAACTAGCTTTGAAAGGCCGTATCCTAAACAGACCCGTGTTCACTACATAAGCGCGCTGAATAGGGTCCAAAGTAGTGAGTGTACGCCCTATGTGTAGTGCACTCCATGTCCGACAGGAAGCCGTTTGAGATTTAGCCAACGGCATCGCTCGAGCTTAGCAGCAAAGCATCTGTTAGAGCAAACCTGTCAAAGTTATGTTTGATGTGAGCTAACGTATCAAGACTCGGCGTTTAAGTCAGAGAAATGACTTGTATGAAGATTTCTGACGAGTAGAGAGGCTGATAAAACGGTTCTGCTGTGAAATTAACGTTAGTTCGTACTTAACTGCCGTTAAAGGAACTAGCTAACGTGTTAGCATGCTGTGGACACTTCCTGGGACGAAAGCTTTCAGTTCAGTTTCTTAGTTAATGGTTAAACTTGACTTGCCTCATTTCTGTGGCAAACGTCATACAACAACACTTTATGTATGCAACTTTCTTGTTTGTAGGAGGAGCTAAACTATCCTGTTGCTTGTTTTCCATCTGCAGGCATATCTGTTGGTCAGACAGGGATGGGTGACATGAAGACCCCAGATTTTGATGACCTGTTGGCAGCATTTGATATTCCTGATATTGATGCTAAAGAGGCGATTCAGTCTGAGTCGGCGGATCCTGATGCGAATCATAGCGAATCCGGTGGCAGTGGTACCAAAGAGCGAAGTGGTGGTTCAAATCAAAGGCCCGTCGGACCCTCGGAAATCCGTGAAACTTCTCATGACCAGTCTGTAGTCAGTGTTATAGTAAAGAACAGCATCTGTGCCGATGCATATGAAAATAGGAGAGATGAGGAAGAAAACGCATCAAGGCAAGTAAGCGATGTTCTGGATGAAGCTGAAAGATGTCGAACCGGGGGCCAGCTGTCTCCGCAGGTCGCACACAGCCTGATGCCGATGGACCCGCTCCTCCACAGTGGGTTCAAGGCTGTTTCAGGAGGAGTTGTGGAAAACGCCCTGCTCTCCAGTCAATCACAAATGCAACCGAAAGGCCATCTCTGGTCCCCTTGTTCTCCTAAGATAGCCAGGGAAGGTGATGAGAGCAATCAGGGTGATGGTCCTTCCAACCCCTCTCCAAACTTTTCACCTCACATGCCTTTACCTGCCTCTGCTTCTTCCATCTCTTGCACCAATTACGTCAGCCTGCCGCTGGCCAAAGCTGATGAAGAGGAAGTCGAATGTCCCGCGGCTGCCTTTGCGTCTCAAACTCGGCCTATAAACAACAGCTCGAGGGCCGAGGTTAATCAAGCGTTATCTGAAGACGAAGAATCGGAACCAGACCTTGGAAGCCCTCCGCTCATGATTCAAGAAAGCCCAGACGTACAGATGTCTTCGCCGCTCAGGTTTCCAGGCAGACACAGGTCATCCGCTGAGCTTCAGCCTCCCCCTCCCTCCTCTCCGTCTTTGCCTATAAGTAACACTCAAACTGGAGAGACCACTTCTGTTTCTCCACACCCACCTCCCTTGGTGTCCCAGCAGACACCCCCACAGAGCAACAACATCCCCGAAAAGACACACCCACCCATACCAGAACTATACCCGGAGCACATTATTGAGGAACGAGACTCTCCCGAGAGCCCTGAGCCAGAAATGCCAGCATGTCCACAATGGAAAAGCTTATCATCGACCCCTGAACAGGAGCTAGGAGAAAAAGAACCTGTGCAGGACAAAACCTCGGAGGTTTCTGATAAGGAGGAGCCTATAGAGAATGCAAGGAATGAACAGGAGCACAGTAAATGCGACAGTGACAAAGTTGAGAATGAAAACACGGCAGAACCAGAAGAAGAGGAACCGTCGGTCTTAGTCTCGGTAGCGTCTGTCGAAAAGAGATCAGGCTCCTCTGTAATACCTTCCAGACCACTTAAAGTTCGAATCAAGACAGTTAAAACCCCCACAGGCAACATCACGCGCACCGTTACCAGAGTCGCTGCTAAAGGAGCTGCAGCAGGCATCTCCAAGGGCCCTGACGGGTCGAAAATTCCAATAGGAGGTCGTAAGGCGATCACCAGGCCTAAGAGACCTGCAGCAGCCATGTCAGGTCAGGCTCCGGACTCAAAGACTACAATGCTGCCAGTGTCAACCTTACAGGATGCCAGCTCAGCCATGCTGTTTGCAGCCAGCAAGGCACAGAAAGTGGCGTCTAATGTCACAAAGACATCCACTACACCATCTGTTTCATCTTCATCCTCATCCTCCTCTGCCATTAGTATTTGCTCGATTGGTCAGAAGACAGTTGCTGTACCCTCCACTAAGCCAGCAACCATTGTAAACAGTCCCGGAGCTGTGATCTCCCGCAGCCAGTCGAGCCTGGTGGAGGCGTTCAACAAGATTCTCAACAGTAAGAACCCGCTGCCCAGCTACCAGCCAGACCTCTCCATACTGCCTCGTCCCGAGTGGGGCCTTGGTGTGCCTGCTTCAGGTTACCGCTGCCTGGAGTGTGGGGATGCATTTGCTTTGGAGCGCAGCCTGGCGCGCCATTATGATCGTCGCTCCTTGCGCATCGAGGTGACCTGTAACCTCTGCACGAAGCGGCTGGCCTTCTTTAACAAGTGTAGCCTGCTGTTGCACGCTCGTGAGCACAAGGAGAAAGGACTGGTCATGCAGTGCTCACACCTTGTCATGAGACCTGTCAGTGTGGAACAGATGATTGGCCAACAGGATACCGTACCCATAGGTAAGTTAGGAAAATAGTTTCACGTACCATGTACAAATAATTATTTTCATACTTTGTCCAAACGCACACAGGGAGGTGTAGGCTAAGCAGGGACTCGTTGCCAGTGGATGGCGAGTAAAATTATCCATCCGTTTTCCGTACCGCTAATCTTACACGGAGTCGCAGGGAGCATGGAGGGTATACCAAAGGACTTGGGGCAGAAGGCAGGGGACACCCTGGACGTGGTCCCAACTCATCACAGGGCACAATCACACGCCCGTTCACGCACTACGGACACGTTGGACATGTCTTTGGACTGGGGAAGGAAACCGGAGTACCTGGAGGAAACCCCCAAAGCACTGAGAGAACATATAAACTCCATGCACACACAGTGGAAGCAAGAATAGAACCCCCAAACCTGGAGGTGCGAGGCAAACCAAAAAGACCACTAAGCCATTGTGCCCCACCCCCAAAAAGTGTTTGCCCTATTGTCAGAAGATTGCAGTGACCGTGACATTAACCAATCGCTGGCGTCTGTGAGCTAATGTATGTGGAAGAGGGCAGGTAGCGCTTTCCTCAGTGTGTTACACAGCCCTTTTATGCAGCAGGAGCAGCAGTTCGAAAAGATTTGGTTTCACATGTCTCAGATTAAGCACTTGTTAGCCTAGCAGCTGTCCTACGATAGGGGAGAGTTAGCTAGAGGGTGGGAATTGGCAGGTAACCAGCTTGTGAGAAAATGGGGGAAACATAAGAAAGGGCAAATGTCAGGAGAGATAATGTTTCTCTGTGGAATTATTATTATTATTTTCAAACATTAATTGCTCACCCTTATTAATTCCTCTGCTTTTTTCATTAAACACATTTACAGGTATGCTTACTCCTCCATCTCTGCTGGCCTCCTCTTCCTTGACTGGTTCCTGTGATAATTGGTAATAACACAGCACAATGACCTGGAATGAATTGTTTGGCTTCCTCGATAAATGAATCCTCTGCGATTTCACTGAGCTTAGTTAAAGCAAGCAGATTGTTTTTAACAGACTCACGAACCCAAGAGCTCCCTGGCTTATTTTACTTCTAATTTTTATTTATATCTAGAATTTAAAAGATCCACTTAGTTAACAAGACTTTGTGCAGTCTTATTGCGAACCAAATATTTATACATGTAAAGACACACATGTTTATAATGTATATTGTGAAAGAAAAGGCTGTTTTGATTTTGATTTTAAAGAGCAATAAAACTATTTTGTTCCTAAATTGGCTGAATCATTGCATTCATTATTGTAGTACTAAGTAAAAGCATCATTATTATTTTTTTTAGTATTGTAGAATTGATTGTGCATTTGGACCTGGAATAAAATTGATAGAGATTGTCCTGTCCTTTTGAAAGAAGCTGGGATCATCAGTGTGCAAATAAACATGTACATTTCAGCAGTCAGGAATCTGCACCACTTTCTGTGCCTGTTATTTTAATTTCTTTGCCCAGTGTACCTAATGGCCCAGTAGCATCTGCTACTTGTGTTTGCAGGTGCCCAGAGTGTAAGAATTCATTTGGCTCAAAAGAGAAACTAGCCGCACACTTCCAGGAATCAGATCCGGGGGGAATAGACACAGTGAGTAATAACATTTACTTGCATATTGATCAACGTTTTTTCTGTAAGGAATGTGTGCATGGCACGCCCTGTATCCTTATGAGTGGGTGTTTGTTTTAGCCTTTCTAATCTGTGTGTGTGTGTGTGTGTGTGTGTGTGTGTCTTTAGTGCTGTATGCAGTGCTCTCCTCCAATGCCGCTATGGAATGCCTGCAGTGCTGCTGCCCACCAGCGACTCCACAAGAAGCTCCACCCTCTCGTCTGCCCCGAGTGCGGAACCGTCTGTCAGTCACACGGTCTAAACACGCACGTGCGCCGAGCCTGCCTACATTACACACGCCAGCTGGGATACAGGTACACGTACACAACTCAAACTCACGGCTGCACATTAACACCAGTGTGTTTTTAAAAAAAAAAAAAAAAAAAAAAAAAAATGTTGAGGGATGCGGATGCACCTGTTTCAATTTACTTAATCATTTGAATTATGCTTATTATTTTAAAATTGATTAATTTAAAACTGGAAATACATACAGTGCCCTCCACTAATATTGGCACCCTTGGTAAATATCTTGGCAAAGGGAAGTAGCACAAAGTATTGACTAGAAGGGTGCCAATAATTGTCGCACACCTATATTTTACAAAGATGTATATTTTGGATAAATCTGTTGTTTGATATCCATGAGAGCAGAGTATTTTTGTAAAAAGGTTAAACAATAAAGACAGTTTTTCACAGCCTTATGAAAACCTTTTAAACCTTTTTTTTTTTTTTAAACTGTTGCGATGCCAAGTAGGACACCAAACCCCACATTGCAAATTGTTTGTTTTTACCATAGTAACTTGGTTTTACTTTGACCGCCACAGCACTAATGCCATGCATATCATGTAAGGAAGAAAACGCTATGGGGTATGTTGCTGTAGGAAAATAATCAATAGTTGGTGACGTGGCTCAATGTGAATCGGCTTGCTGTTGTTTACTGTTGTTAACAGCACGCCCCCAAAGTGTTTTATTACGCTTATACTACTTGCCAACACTAGCAATTTTTTTTCCAGATTTTATTGAAGAATAAATAAATGTCATGTATTTTAAACGTTTCTAGTTGTGTTTAATGTTGTAATCGCCTATGTTTTAACAGCTATAAAGAGTTGGTTCATCACCAGCTTCTCTTTTCTCTGACTTTCATGCAGAACACACATTTTAAGGAGAACAGCACAAGGGAAATAGCGAAGCTTTATTTAAACATCATGCAAGGAGCGAAGGACTATGACTCGGAAGTGAGTCAGAACTGAACGACTATAGACAGATAATGGCTGAAAAGGGAAAGAAAATGGTCTTGGTAGTGGACATAGATTTGGACTCCTGTACAATAAAAGTTACACACATTAAAAACAAGTGGAAAAAGTCCTGACCAATTTTTTTGTTAAACTGAAAATACAGATGTCAAAATCTACTCCATTAAAAGTGGACGTATCCGGCTAAAATCTACTCAATTAAAAGTGAGATAGTTGCCACTCCATTTTGATTCACACGCTAGGATTTCTGATCATATGCATGACTAATGCTACGTAGTTTACTAATGAATTAACCAGACGTAAAACAATCCTGTAAATAATCAGTATTTCCTATTAGCTTGAATTTGACTTGCTGCCTAGTCAATTTATGACACACTTCCATACTGCAGTCTAGTGGATGATCACGATTCAGATGCACACAGGTATCTATAGCGCTAACTACGTTGCATAACATGAGAAGGTCATCACAGATGGCAAATTAGCACAGTTCTTTATAGTTTATTTTTTATTTTATTTTGATTAACCTGATTGGATGCTAAACTGAAATGATTGGATTGAAGGTCTAAATAAAAAAAAATAAAAAATTATGAAATGTAAAAAAGTCAGTTTTTTTTTTTTTTTTTTTTGGAAATATAATACAAGTATTTCATTTTTAGTAATACTCAAGTAAAGTATATCTGTTTACACACACTGGCATTCATACTTCATCACTTAGCTGATGACGTCCTCATCCGATCACTGTTGACTTTTTTTTTTTCTCCGCTGTCTCTCTACCCAGGTGTCCCTGTTGTCAGCTGGTGTTTGGAGGTGTGAATAGTTTGAATGCGGTAAAGAATCACATGCACACAGCTCATTCTGAAGTCTTCCACAAATGCCCCTCGTGCCCCATGGCCTTCAAATCTGCTTCCAGCGCTGACACTCACAGTAGCACCCAGCACCCTCAGCTCTCAGAGAAAGCCAAGCAGTCCAAGTGAGTTTGTCCTTTTTACATCTCTGTCTATGTTTGAGATCTAGCTGTTTTCTATTTAAACAGTAATTCTTGTTTTTTTTAAATTCTTTTTAACAGGGAGATATATAAATGTGTGATGTGCCGGACCGTTTTTACCCAAAAAGCCCTGCTCAACGTCCATTTTGACACTCATCTAGTGACGCAAAAGGTCAACGTGTTTAAATGTCCAGATTGCCACAAGCTGTTTACACAGAGGACGTCCCTCCTGGAGCATGTGAAGGTTCGGCTCTTGTTTTATGCTCTGAAATGATTGTCCATGTTAAATGTTGTCTGGGAGTTTGAGCACCCTGCAGTGTAATTTATTTTACTTTGGCCTGTTCTAGCAGACCTGTTGTGTAATCAGAGTACAGGCTACTAATGAGCTGAAGTTTCAGACATGTAGCAAGTCGGTAAAAGGTTAAAATGTGCATCTGAAGACCAGGGGTTTCATTTAACAATTGTGCTTACACAAACCCAATTCTGAAAAAGTTGGGACAGTATGGGAAATGCAAAAAAAAAAACTAACAAAAAGAGTCATTTGAAAATTCAGTTCACACTGTAGTATATTGAAAACACATTATTTGATGTTTTAGTTTGTGAATTTAATTTATTTTTGAAAATGTACACTCGTTTCAAATCTGATGACTGCAACGCACTCCAAAAATGTTGGGACAGTCGACTGTTTACCACTGTGTAACATCACCTTTTCTTTTAATAACACTTATTAAGTGTTTGGGAACTTAAGGCAACCAGTTGGTTAAGTTTAGCAAGCGGAATTTTCTCACCATTCATCCATTATGCATTGCTTCAGCTGTGCAGCTATATGGGCCTTCGTTGCCTTATTTTGCACTTCATAATGCACCACACATTCTCAATCGGAGACAGGTCAGGACTGCAGGCAAGCCATGCTAGCACCAGCACTCTCTGCTTACGCAACCATGCGCTTGTAATCCGGGCAGAATGTGGTTTAGCATTGTCCTGCTCTGGATGGCAGCATATGTTGCTCCAAAATGTGTACATATCTTTCTGCATTAATGGTTCCCTCCAAGATGTGCGAGTTACCTATGCCATGACAGACGCTGGCTTTTGGACCTGATGCTGATAACAGCTTGGACGGTCCTTTTCCTCTTTGTGGAGAACACGACGGCTGTTTTGTCCAAAAACTATTTGAAATGTTGACTCGTCGGACCACAAAACACGATTCCACTGTGCTACTGTCCATCTCGGATGAGACCGAGCCCAGAGAAGTCGACGCCGCTTCTGGACAGTATTGATATATGGCTTCTGCTTTGCATAGTAAAGCCTTAACTTGCATCTGTGGATGCAGCGGCGAATGGTGTTGACTGACAAAGGTTTACCAAAGTATTCCCGAGCCCATGTCAGGATATCCGTTACAGACTCATGACGGTTTTTAACACAGTGACGTCTGAGGGATCGGAGATCACACGCACTCAGCCCTTTATGCGCTGAGATCTAACCGGAGTCCTTGAATCGTTTAATTATATTGTGCACCGTAGAAGGTGAAATGGCCAAAATCCTACCAATTTTGTCTTTGGGGAATGTTGTCCTCAAAATATTGGATTATTCGCTGACGCATCTGTTGGCAGATTGGTGAGCCTCGACCCATCGTTGCTCTTGAAGGACTAGGCCTGTTTTGGAGTCTCCTTATATACTACAATTGGATGATTGCCTCACCTGTTTCACATCACCATCTTATTTCAATTCGTCACCTCGCTATTAGTCCTAAATTGCCCCTGTCCCAGCTTTTTTTGGAACGTGTTGCATGCATCAATTTCAAAAACGTTTGTCTTCCAAAAACTATGCAGTTGATGAAGTAAAACATCAAATACCTTGTCTTTATACGTTTTTTTGTTTAAATACAAGTCAAAGTACATTTACAAATCACTCCTCTTTGTTTTTATTGGCATTTTCCATACTGTCCCAACTTTTCCAGAATTGGGGTTGTACAAAGTTTGTGTGTAAACCGTGTATGTGTACGTATATACATGGTTTTTATGCACGGAACATTGTTCTTGTGCTTATATGTAGAACTACTCATGACTGTAAGTATGCTATAATGTGGTGCTCCCATCCAACTTACTAATGTCGGCGCAATTGACGACGATAATTGCCGACTGGTGCTCGCAGCAAGGTGTAGAAAGACGAGACAGATGAACTGTAAAGTGAAATGCATAGAATGCACATCTAAGGATTGATTCAGATTATGCCTTACTTTTAAATTTGGCTCATGCAGCTTTTATGTTTAAGTTTTTAACCTCTTTGCTGAGAGCGATGATTTGAATGGCTCATCAATCGATCTTGTTTGCTCAGTGCAATGTTAATTGATTTCTGCCAGTAACTCGCCCCACTTTTTGAGAGGCCAACAAAAGGCAGTGTTAGCGTCCCTCTCCACACTCCTTTCTATGCTAGGGCTTTTAGCCGCAGGCGCATTTCAGTCAGAAAGTGGAAGGAGGTCGGCATTGCACAACCAACTATGACTGAATAATTCATAGAGCACATGCTGTGATACATTACAGCAAAAGAGAACAATAATGAGGGATTTCTATCGCCATTGCATGTTTTCCAAATGTCTGTAGCAATATTTTATTTTTTTTTGTATTTTACCATATGTTGTTTACCATATATGGTGATTTTGGAGGGAGAAGCCCTCCAGGAGGGTGGCTGGCTTCTCCCTTAGAGATAGGGTGAGAAGCTCGGCTATCCGAGAGGAACTCCGAGTAGAGCCGCTGCTCCTTTGCGTTGAAAGGAGCCAGTTGAGGTGGCTCGGGCACCTGGTAAGAATGCCCCCTGGGCGACTCCCTAGGGAGGTGTTCCAGGCACGTCCAGCTGGGAGGAGACCTCGGGGAAGACCCAGGACTAGGTGTAGAGATTATATCTCCACACTGGCCTGGGAACACCTCGGGATCCCCCCCGGTCAGCGCTGGTTAATGTGGCTCGGGAAAGTGAAGTTTGGGGCCCCCTGCTGGAGCTGCTGCCCCCGCAACCCGATAACGGATAATCGGTTGGGGATGGATGGATGGATGGATGGATGGTGATTTTGGAGCATTTCTGTGTGTAAATGTGTGTAAAATTAGAACCTGCTTTACACGTGCTTTGATAAATGAGACCCCACGATTGGAAACACTGAAGTAGACACTGGAATATACTGTAGGGTCCTGTTCTTTAGGGGTATAACGATCCATTGATATGGATTGATGTATCGATCAAATAACCAACGATCCATCGTATCGACAATTTAAAAACTTATTAAGATGGAGCACAGCCGGATTAGCTAATTGGGAGAATGAGGAGAATTCCCGGTGGGCCGCTCATAAATTGGGCCGGTAGATGGTACCACACGCCCGCTTTCTCTCTGTACCAGAGAGAACTGTCACTTCATTTATCCAAGTTCTTCCACCATGGAAAAAAATGGGCTGGTCTTGGGCATTAGACTCCAGGGCTGAAAATGGGTCCCACTCTGGCCCCGAGATGGACCTTTATTTAGGACGCACTAATTCTAGCCACGTCCCGGACGTGACGTCCGTCACAGTTTAAGTTCTTCACGGGCCCTTTTTTTGCACTGAAATACGTAGTATATCATAGTGGAAAAAAGCTCAACAACAGGTGCCCTTCACTAATATTGGCACCCTTGGTAAATATGAGCAGATCTGGAGAGATTCTGTATGGAGGAATGGTCTCAGATTCCTTGCCATGTATTCTCCAACCTCATCAGGCATTATAGGAGAAGACTCAGAGCTGTTATCTTGGCAAAGGGAGGTAGTATTTAAGTATTGACTATGAGAGTGCCAATAATTGATGCACACCTATATTTAACAAATTCTTTTTTTGTTGTGTTTGCAATTGTTTGATATCCATGAGCTCAAAAGTTTAAATAATAGACAATTCGCACAGCCTTCTTTGCTCATATTTTCAAGGGTGCCAATATTAGTGGAGAAACTGTAAATTTTTCAAAATATATTTTGGTTGCATCTGTGAATTAAGAGAAATGTTACAATGTTGATTGTGTGAAATAGACACATAATTTAATATCGATCGCTGGTCCCTGAATCGAAATCGCAACGTGTCAGTCATTGAAGTATCGGCAAATATCGAATCGCTGGATTAAAGAATTGATACTAGATCGTTTCATCATGAAACTTGCGATTCACACCCCTACTGCTGTTCTACAATTCATGACAAGTAGGTAATACAATAAAATTTTCATTTTAATTGATATTTTAAAACCTAACCTAATTATTATTTTAAACTATAAACTATTGATTCCTATTTTCAAATTATATCATACCATATGAATGCAATATATACATGACAGACATTAAAAAAAAAAAGAAAATAAATGAAGCATATGATGTGCTAAAGAAATGTGCTGTTAAATAATAATTATGACCTGAGTGAACTTGTGTTCAGGCTTCACACAGGAAGTCGGCAGCTCATCTGACTCCGAAGGGCTCGGTGAAGATGGAGAGCTCAGACGGGGAGGAGTGGAGAAAAGAAGAAGATGAGGATGGAGCAGGATATCCAGGAGGAAAAGAGAGCTCTGCTTCTCCCAACCTCCAGAGCTGGAGCTGCTCGGAGTGTCAGACGAGCTACACAGACAAAGAGAGTTACATCACCCACATGGCCAAACAGCATAAAAAGGTCAGTGGCCTCTTTGAAATTCAGACAGATTCAGGCAAATCAATGTGATGGTGTGATTGTGTGTGATGTCATACATCTTAAGAGAGAATGCACACAGTTGTCAGGACAAGGTGACCTACCTACTTGTTGTGTGTTGAATGTTGTGATCTTCAGGAGCTGAAGCGGTTCCCGTGCACCCTGTGTGAAGGTTCCTTCTCTTCCTCATCAAGTTTGAGACGCCACTTCCGGGTCAAACACAAAGGCATCAAGAGGTCTCTGTACTGCCAGTGAGTACAAGACGCCAAGACTCTGTGTATAATCAGGATAAAGCAGCTCGTGGAATTCAAATACACAGTGATCGTTTAGATCATTTGTTTATTATCTTTGAGCTTTACTGTGTGTGTTTGTGGCCTTAGGTTATGCACTGGGAGCAAAAAGAGTTTTAGCAGTAAGCTGGTCCTAGAAAAACATATGCAGATTCATCATGGAGGACAAAGAGCAGCAAACAGTCAAAGACAGGTTAGAGTTTAGACACACACACACACACACACACACACACACACACACACGAGATGCTCACTTATTCTACCAGAGCATTTGCAAAAAGCACATGATCTTTATTTTGTGGTGACGTCAAAAAGATCATTTCGAAGAGCCTAACAATAATAGTTTAGAAGTCGAACTCATGAATCAATCATCTTTCATTTCGTTTTACTTCTCCGTTGTTACGGGATACAAAAAATACCCTCAGCTAGTCTGTCACGAATACTGGATTATAATCGCCTACTCAATTGTAAAAGATCCTCGATGAAAATTTTAAGGAATCAAATACAGGTGGCGTAATAATAACAATAACGCGTAGCATTTACAACAAACTGGAAGGAAGAGCAGAAAGCAAGGTGCTAGGCTTGGTCCAAGCAAGAAGAGACTCAGTATATTACTAAAGAGAAATGAACTTTTACCGTCTTACAGCATGTTTAACGTTGGCGTGTGTTTATAAATGCCGGAGTGTAGAGGATGGAAGATAACAGAGGGTGAATAAAACAAAAGGGAAACATTTATTGTTTTGATTAAATGATAATTGAAGTGCTGTGTTTGTGCGAATATATAATAATGTTCAGTTAACCAGCATTAAACTACTTTTAAGGGACTGCTAAAGTTTGAATGTGACACCTTTGTGCAATGATGACGCTACATGCAGGTCACAGCAAGCAGAAAATGTCACTCAGAATATCATCATCTTAGTAAACAAGTTTAAATCAGATGCATTTGTTTACATTCAGTCTGTTTTATGTGATGCTTCCTGTGTAACAACAGCTACTTTTGCTTTCTTATTCTTGCTCCAGTAAGTATTCGGATGAGAAATATATATATATATATATATATATATTTTTTTATGACTAATGCTGCTTTTAGTTGAGGAACTGTTTTTGATACTCCTATCACCTCTGACAATAACAAGTACACATTCTTATTATGAAAATACAAAAGATTTTCTAACATCGCAACATTAAATCCTACGTTCAGTTTTCTTTAATGCATGATATTAACTTAAAAGCTAGGACAAATCAGTCAAATTATTTAAAAATGTAATAGTTATTTTAAACTGAGACAAGGAATTTTCAGGAAAGCCATTGATTATTATTAAAATTATTAAATTATATATAAAAAAGTATGTGTGTGTGTAGAGATGTATATCAATTTAATTAAAAAGTCAGACTTTTAGGATAAAATGAAGTATATTTATATAGCAGTTATGTACCATATGATATCGACTACTCGTTTATTAATCGAAGGAAGTGGTCAACTAATCGATTATCAAAGCAATTGATAGTGCCAGCCCTACACTCCGTGAAATGGCAGTTTAAAGTAATTTATTCTCCACCCAATTTAGTAACAGCATGACAGTTTTGCGAGTCACTTTTTTTTTACATTCTATTTGTGAACGTATCCGAAGCGTAGCAATGCAAGTTGAGACGTTCAAGGAATAAAACAGCTTGTGCTTTCACATGGACCGTAAAATCTGGCCTCTGTGTGGGTTTCTGCACTGGTTCCAGGTGAGTTCACGCTTCACTGACCCAGCTGATAGCTCCTCCGAGCAAGACGGAGCCCTCACCACTGCGACTCCAGAAGAAAATAATAACACGGATCATTTCAGCTTTGTTCGAAACAGGAGAGGAGGATCTGCTCAGGAGCAGGACACCGAGGGTTTCCGTTGCATGCCATGCGGCTTCGTTTCTGAAGACAAGGAGGAGTTTTTGCACCATATCCAGAGTCACCGTGGCGAAGGGGGCAAGGGTGTGCAATGTCAGCAGTGTGGGGCATGCTTTACATCGGCCTCCTCCCTTGCCCGCCATCGCTTCATCAGTCATCGAGTACGAGATGGCGATGAGCAGCGCGAGAATACGAACCATGATGCTGCGGAAGGGGCGGAGTCTCCGGGGTCACCGACTCCGGCAGAGGAAGGGGACGGCAGGCTTAGCTGCAAAGTGTGTAGACGTCACTTTAGCAAAGCTGCTGACCTTAACACACATTTCCGCAGTCATGGAATGGCTTTCATCAACGCCTACAAAGCTGAGAAGCCGGCCTGAGAAAGGGGAAGTAGTAAATAAAGCCGATAACGCTGAAAGAAGCGGCAGTTCAAAATGTGAAGTCCTGCTGTGCTGTGTTCAAACTATACACTCATCTTACGTGCCTTAATCACTCTGCATCCACATTCACAATAACAATGTGGATTGCATATGTATTAACGCTCCTTGAACATTTCCACAGTTTGTAGTGTTACAACCTAGAAATTAATTGGGCTTAATCGGGATTATATATTATAAATGTTAGAATACATGTGGGAAAAGGCTCTCTAGTTTGATGGAAGGAAAAAGTTTTTTCTGTCTTGGCACAAAGTGCTGGGTTTGGTGGAAACTCGACACTGCTGAGCAACCTGAGAACCCCATCCTGACAGTGACGCATGATGGTGGTAGCATCATGTTGAGAGGATCCCTTTACCTCTTGGTTGCTTCTCTGATTAATCCCCTCCTTATCCAGTCACTGACATTCCTTCCATTTTTAATAAGCATCCCACAGCGCACCATTAATGCATTAAGGTTTTGTGTGTGTGTGTCTAATGTATAATCTCACATACAGCGAGGTCCAGCTGTCTGAGACCACTAGTGAAAATACTTCTATTTTACATTAGTTTCTAATTTAATATAACAGTTTGGATTAGTAGAATCTTTTGAAATATTGACTTTGAATTTCAGACTTCCGTAGTATTTGGTACGTCCCCTTTTTTGCTTTAATGACCACGTGCACTTGAGCTGACATGAACTCCACAAATTTGTGCAAAACCATTGATCCATTTGAGATCAAATCCATCAGAGTGTCGTCTGAACACATGCTTCAGTAGAAGAGATTAGACATGAGGAAAATTTGACATAACATGGTCAATATCACTAATTTGCTTCCATTTAAATAGGGACTTAGAAATAGTGCAGCATCCTGAATATTATATGTTCAAGATACTGAACATTTACTTTCTTTGTTTGAAATATTTAAAAATTCTAAAACCTTCTGTTTATTTCCATTTAAAAAAAAATCCCAGATTTTCAATGTGGCCTCAGACTTTTGGAGCTCTCTGTATACAGTCCTCTGTAAAAGTATTGGAACGGCAAGGTCAGTTCTTTTGTTTTTGCCTAGATGTGTTAAATAACTTTGAACCTGGCACTTTTTGTTTGAACCCACCCATTTTTCAAGTGACCATAAATATTGGAACGGGTGACTGACTGACAGGTGTATCTTTTTGTCCAGGTGTGGCCTGGTAGATTATTTAAGCAGTTAATAGCTCTGAACATCCACTCTTGGTTTGAGCCCTAGCTTTCACCTGTTCTGACTGCATTTGTTGTTAAAAAGGATAAACCAACATGAAAACCAGAGAGCTGTCTATGGGGAGAAAAGTAAGCAATTCTGAAGCTGAGAAAAGAAGGAAAATCAATCACAGCCATTACACAAACATTGGGCGTTACCAAAACAACAACAGTATGTAGAAAAAACAAAAGAATTGGCTTTCCATTTCCAATACTTTCAGAGGAGACCATATATATAATAATTTATAACCAAACCCCTGGTTCATACTTTTTCAGAACTTTGTCCTGGCTTTGGTTTGATAGATCATTGATCTTCCTGATGGTGTTTGTTTAGGTATGTTCTCTAACAAACTCTTCCAGGAAGCTGGGCTCTTCTAGGAACAGCGGAATTATATTAAGATCACATGACACTTTAATTGCACGCAGGCGGACTCCATTCAGCTAATTGTGATACAGCAAGTAGGGTAGATAATTATGCAGTAAATTCTTTTGCAAGCTATACTTCAGTATTATGGGCTACAATGTGTAAATTTGTTACATATATCCCTTAGTAGGTCCATTTCAGTTCCAGGTTGTAACACTACAAAATGTAGAACGGTTCGACAGGACTGAATACCTATGCAAGGCACTGTACGTAGCGTTCCAACAGTACTTTATTCAGCACTTGATTTCTTTGATGGAGAAGTTCTTAATGTTAGAGGGGATTCAGGCTATATGGCAAATCGGAGGCTTACCTCAAATTTTACCGGGCCAGATCCAGGCTCATTTCCCGTGCAGGTTTGAGACTGAACTAAACTTGACTTTTAGTTCTTTTAGTTTAGCCCCTAGCCCCGTGCACTCACCTGAGCCTTACCTATTAATATTTACAGATGCATTGTGTATTTTAACGTTATTACAATATTTCAATGGGGGAAAACCCTGTATAACTTGAGCTTATGTCACAGTTTATGTAATCCTAATGAGTTACACCTTAATTCCTGATTCTGTTTTTAGTTGTCATTATGTCAGTCTAGAGGCTTTAATATTAAAAGATATTTAATCATCCTAGTGGGCTTCACTACGAGCTTTTCAAATGGTTGCCTTTTTGTCTTGCCAAGACAATTCTAATAGACTTTACTAATGCGCATTTACTAATTTTATATGTTGAAGCCATAGACGAATTACTCTGGGATGCAGTGCTGTCTGAATCAAGAAGCGGCTTTAAAATGTAGTTGTGTGCGTGTGTGAGAGAAATGTAAGGTTAAAGACTGATGAAAGTACATGTTTTTTTTTTTTTTTTCTTTTCTTCTTTTTTCCCCCCATTTTTTTTAAATAGGGCTGGGCCTATACCAAATACTCCCTCTGTGATGCTCTCGTCATCGTGTTAACACCATTAACTAAGCTGTTGTTAAATGGGTTCTTTTTGGGCTGCTTGAAGTGCTGTAGACAGGAAATTTCATACACTGGGCCTCATTTATCAAGCTGGATATGAACAGATTTATTTGTTAAATGTGTGAAGGAGCATTTACAAAAGCAGTTTGGTATTCATGAAACTCCTGTAATTTCAGAAAAACACACATATCCTACTCGTGCTTCCGAGCGTGTGTAAATTTACGCATAAGAACACCAACTGATGTAAACCTCGACTTCAAATCGTATAATTTGATGGGCTACTGAGCGACTCACAGATGTACTTCGGAGTCTTTATCGAAACGCGTCCTCATGACCGTTCATTAGTTCAGGGACTAAGAATATACAATCGAGAAGATTTCGTGAAACCAAGTTATATTATTGGCACTAATTAAAGAATATCAAAAATAAAGAAAGTGAGCTAACACAACCCTATAAATTAAGACTAATAAAACTCATTCAATTATAACAAAAGAATCAGCACTGTATAAACGGAGGACGGGACGGTCTGTTCATGCATAGCTGTAAGCTATAAACAAAATGGAGATGATTAAAGACCAGTCTGATATATATATATATATATATATTTTTTTTTTCCCCCCAGAAAGGTGAAAAGTGAGTCAAAATAATTTCCATTTCTGCCTTTCTTGTGTTTCCAGCCCTCTGTGAACTTGACCTTGAACTTTTATGGAGTTTTGTGGGTGTCACTAAATGCAGATGAGCCGTGTTGGAGATGCGCTTTGCACTTTTACAGGTTGTTGTACATAAGTACAAAGAAAATCAGCATTCTCTGCAATTTTTGTAAATCCAGTGGAAAATTTTAGTTTGGTTTGGCACATACAAACATTTACACACAACTTTAGTAAAAGATTCATGAACGAGGCCCAGTGTTAACATTTCTTCTACTCTATGGATCAGCTCAGAAGGATCCTGAAGTTCTAGGGGGAAAATCTATCTTTGTTTTCGGCTCATTTTGTCCTGGTCATTAGTTATCTCGCAGCCCGTTTTGATCCGAGTCTTGTTTGAAGCAATCCTTGTTTGAAAAATAAATAAATATATATATATTTACATGTAATTACATTTAATACTCCCAAACCACCCTGTTTGAGGACTTAATGGAGTAATTGTATAACCTTCATTCCACAATTTGTTGGCATTTGTCAATAAAAATCACAAGTCACATTTACTTTTGTATTGTATTTCTATTTTATTTAAGCTCAGGCTCTAGTATGGATGATCGATATCCAGGTTAATAAGAGATGAGAACATTTTCATTGGTCAAATTGAACAAAATTTAATTCAAGTATAAGTGAAGTCTCTTTTAATCAATGTTTTTATGAACACAGAACTCAAAAAGGCTCAAAATAAATCTGTTACCAAAAATATACTATTATAATCTTCCATCTGATAGTTTTATTAGAGAGAGAGGACTATTAAATATATTTATATGTATATAAAGTAGCAGTAGCAAGTCTCTTAAAGCAGGTTCCATGTGAGTGACATGCTCACTGAAATGTACCTGAGAAATGGTTATAGTCCCTGAAATTCTACCCTGTTCTCTTTACTAATCATATTAACTTTTTATTTTTAAGCAGCAGTCTTTACTAAGAAACTGCTAACTGAAGACAGTAAATAAAAAATAAATGTATACCCATTAACTAGAAATCTGGGCTGAAATCTGGGCCCAATCTTCATCAAACTGCCATGTAATCACTATGGAGAACTCCTCCAGACTGAGCATTAAATGATTATATAAGAACTAACTGTAAAGGTCCATGTTGATGGAATATAGCCAGTGCCCCCTCCCCACCCCCCGCCTCAGGTGGATTCATTGCTTCTATAGTGATTATATGACAGCTAAATAACATTTTCTTTACATGGTCACCTAAGCTAATAAGCCAAAGGCACGTATATGCATTAGCTGTTCAATCTGGGAGATTGAGAGATAAATATTCCCAGCTAGCTTTTCAGTGGTGTGCTTCTTAGCGAATATATCCCAACAACAGCAATGCAAGGGGCTGCAGAAGGATTGCAGTTCCCAACATGCTTTGTTTTGGTGCCCCTGGATAAAAGAGAGAGAGAGAGACCTCATATTAGCAAGAATGGCAATGAACATGTTTGCATTTAAAACCATTTAATTTGGAGCAAGCAAATAAAGGTTCTGCAGCTAGGGAAGGAGTGTGTATGTACAGACTCGGGGCCAGTTTGCATAGTCAAAATATCCGGATTTCTTGACATGGTTAAAGCCCGCATTAAGGCAAGACACTACAGGTAGTAGAGTAATTTTCTTTGTTTAAACAATAGATAGAACAATCAGTCTTTGCCAGTTGATTGCTAATATTCTTGTGGATAGGAAATGTACAAGTAAATGAGGCTTCATCTGATTAAATATGCACAAACCTGCATACTTTTGAATGTTGGAATGTTTCACAGCATTTACAGAAATGCTTGTTGGAATATTATTTTAAAGGAAAACGAAATAACACGGAGTGGTTTTATTAAAAAAAAAAAAAAAATCCATTATTAGTATGAAATTCCATGAATGAGGGAAAAAAAAGTCCATGATTAAAATGTTCATGAACTGAGATTTGTATAGATTCATAGATAAATGTCCACCCCATGCCTGTGATTTTGAGAAAAATGGTATTTAATGTATTTCTACCCTAGTAGTGGAGTTTATAAAGGAAACTGACATGTATACCGTCACGACACATACTGTACACATCAGGAAACAAGCCTTTCCGGGATCTGTGACACGATGTGATAGAGGAGAGTGGGCGGAGTTTTCTTAACGTTTCCGATAATTCAGTGGACCGAAACGGTGAAAAAAACCCCATTTTTCTCTTTTGATATTTTTATTCGTACTAAAAATGGTCATTTCTACCTGGAGTGTCTTGCAATTCGAGCACAGTTAACAGTCTACGGTATTTTCTTTACTCTTTATAGCTTGCCCATTTGCTCCATGGTATTTAATGTGTTCGTCATGCAGTGTGCTGGCTTTGGAGTCAGTGCATGACAGATCTGAATTATTCAATATTTACTGTCTAATCTTTTATGTATCAATTTAGGTTCCCTAATTGCTTTTGTATTTCACATACCTCCTTTCTGTGGCAGCGTGGTTGTGATTTCAGACTTTTGTGCCGCCAGTCCCACTGCTTCATCTACGGCTGCTCTCTGCTCTACTCCCAGTGCGGCACGCTGAGACGTTGTTATCGCTGCTGCGTTGTCAGGACCCAAAGCCTTTAGCTGGCTCACTGAAAGCGCCTGCTCATAACAAATAATAATAATAATAATAATGCATTTAATTTGTAGATTATGTTCCCAAAGCTGAGGGACAGCATATATGCAATCAAAAGATAATACAAGCACCCCAAAACAAATGTATTCTTTTTTTTTTTTTTAAAGGCCACATAAATATTAATAGCTCAAACAATATTTATGGCTGGACATTCAGAACTGGCTAATGTCCTCCGAGTGATGGTGGTAAATTAATCTAAGGAAAGCAGTTAGCGCCAGCTGTCAGAAGTGGAACATATCAAAGTTGAATGGTTGTAAAAATAGATGATATATTTTTAAGACGATTACTGTATACTATAGCTGTGAAAAGCAGGGCAGTACTACACACTGGACGGTCAGGGCAGGAAGGCAGGGCGACTCACCGCCAGACGTTCAGGAGGAATGAGAGAGATGGCGGACTGACGGATGAAGGGCAGAACTGAAGCGCTTAGGTATCCCAGCTCAGTGGCAGTCAGACCAGCTACATACAGAAAATTATGCATGATCGATAAGATTATGATGCAGAAATGCACTTATGACATATTTACAAGTAACAAAACGAAAACTTTCCTAAGGCGAAGTGAATTGTAACTGTACCTACAGTTATTTGTTCTAACCAACTTCTATACACTTAACGTGACAATGGCAAGGTCCCTAAGGAATTTTCTGGTCCCAGGACACATCGTTAAGTAACTTTGTGCAATTATTTCGCAAGTTGTTTACTGTTTGGAACGGACCCATTATGTTGCCCATGACGCTAACGTCAGCTTCGCCCCAGCCTTTTGGGTCGCCGAATGCAGCAACAGCTTTTTTCTTCAAACACTCCAGGACACTCAAAGGACAGGAAGCACGGCCTACGTCTCCCACAGCGTCCCTGATCCACAGCGAAACGGACTTTCAGCATACAGAGCACTGAGTAATGAGCACTGTTGTGTTGATCAGAATTGGGTGTGCTTTATCGATGCTCAAATCTCACTTGAATTCTGTAGCGTTGAGCTGCTCGGTTTCGTTGGGCTGCAGTCCGCAAATAAACTGGCCCAGGCCTGCCATCTCAAGTGCACCGAGTTTAGCCATTTTCATTCCAGTTCTCGTTACAAAACCCCGCAAGACCGCTTCCTTCTGCAGGAACCACAACATCGAGCTCCATGTTAGTTTTAACTCTCATAGTTCGCATTTTCGAATATAAGGTTACATACGTCACCGTTACTGCTGGGGTACGGCGTCTACTCCTCGCAGCGAGTTAATAATAGTGTGGTGTATGTTACCTGTGTTTGGTTCCACTGGCAGACGGACAGAAGCTCCAGAGTATCCAGTGAGGTGATGCTAAGGTTTTGGAGTTGTTTAGCATTAAAACTCTGAGACACACAACCCATCTCCACGATCTTAGATTCGTTAAGCATCGATATATCTCCCCATGCCTGCAAAGTAACGAAGGAACATCCTGTAGGATTTATTAAGCAGCATATTTATTTCCAAATGTATAGAATTACATATCCTTAATACAATGACTTGTAAGCATGAACGTATTTGGAATATACAAAGACATCTGAAATGTGATTTCAAAATACTTTTTTTTTTTTTGTATGGTATATACAACGTAATATTTTGTATGAATGCTGACTGATCTCTCGCCGTATTGGCTGGATCTGGAGTGTGTACCTCTATAGCTTTGTCTCTCAGCGCTATCAGTTGTTCTGTAGTATAGCTGCGTATCTCTCCCAGGATAGACGCGCCGTCTCTATACGTTTGGGCTGTCATGCTGGACAGTTGAGCAGGACTCCAGAGCACATTTCCCTCCCTCAGATCCTCGATCATTTGCAGAGTAGGTACTAGTGCTAAAGTGATTACAGAGGACAGATAAAGAAAGAATGCCATTCATTATGTCTTTTAATGAAAAGTAGTTGAAATGATTGAATGCTAGGCATAAGTGCACATTATGATGTTTTTTTTTAAATATACTTTTAGTAAACTTTACAGTACATAATAACAAAAAATACAGCATGCATTTTCTTCTTCTTATGCTTTCATAGCATATGAATCTGAACGTGCGTGATACCACACACACGCACAATCGCAGGCAGATCCCAGAATAGATCACGATTATTCAAACCGTACGGAGCAAAGATTATTATAAATTTTTGGTATACTATGTTGTATGAACCCACTGTCTCTCCTGCGCCGCTGCTGGGTGATTTTAGTTTTCAGCTGAAAGAGTTTGCGCTGGAGGGCTGAGAAATCGGGCCAGGCACGGAACTCCTCTGGGGCCAGACCTGCAACCTCAGCCTCCATGCTGTGTTGCAGATCTGACAAAGATTTCTTCAGCCAGCTCTACAGAGGAAAGGTGAGTGTAGAGGTTAAACAATCTCAACAGTGAGAAAAGAATAGGAACATATGAACAATAAAAAGAGAAGAAGCGTATGTCAGAACATTCAGTTCTTCACTTGAGAAAGCTTTTCAGAAAGGCTATGATGGCACACAAGTATCCATCCATCCATCTTCTACCGCTTACTCCTTCTTCAGGGTCACGGGGAACCTGGAGCCTATCCCAGGGAGCATCGGGCACAAGGCGGGTACACCCTGGACAGGGTGCCAGTCCATCGCAGGATACACACTCACACACCCATTCATACACTACAGACACAATCACTACCATGCATGTCTGGGGGAGGAAACCGGAGTACCCGCGAAAAAACCCCGCAGCATGGGGAGAACATGCAAACTCCGCACACACATGGCCCCAGGGGGAATCGAACCCCGGACCCTGGAGGTGTGAGGCGAACGTGCTAACCACTAAGCAACTAACCACTTCAGCTAAACAGCTATTTATCAACATTTTACATGGTAAAACAAAAGTTATTTTAGTTAAGGCCTATTAATATTTGTTTTCATAGAGATTTAAATATAGCCGTAGATACACTATCCCTCATCGATATATTAAATAAGTACTTGGTTCCATATGAACACCGTATGCATGTTTAAATATAACCAGTGTCATTGATAACTGCTTAATGTGTGCATTATCTTAATAGAAATGTTTATCTGGGGGCAAGTGTCCATCAAAGTTGCCTTCGTTTAAGTTTTCACACTGCGTAATAGTCGAGAAATCTCACCTATAAAAAAAACAAAACAAACCACAGACGATTCTGGAAAATGGCTCAACGTGTATGTTATTAATAATATACTGGATCTTTCTGCTGATCTAACAAGACAGTGGAATGAGTCAGAGCAGCCTGAGATCAATACTCACCTTAAAAGATAATGCCTCAAGGGCAGCGTCATTCAGTAAGACGAGGGGTCCCAGGGACTTTGTGACATCCTCTGACCAATTAGATGGGGCCCTAGTTGAAATGACAGATGTTGTAATAAATCGAAAATATTACATTAAGCCAAAAGCAGGTAATACACTGATCAGCCATAACATTAAAACCACTGACAGGTGAAGTGAATAACATTGATTATTTCATTATGATGGCACCGGTGAAGGAGTGGGAGATATTAGGCAGCAAGTGAACAGTCAGTTTTCGAAGTTGATGTGTTGAAAGCAGGAAATATGGGCAACTGTAGGGATCTGAGGGACTTTTACAAGGGGCAAATTGTGATGGCTAGACGACTGGGTCAGAGCAGCTCCAAAACAGCAGGTCTTGTGGGATATTCACGGTATGCAGTGGTTAGTATCTACCAAAAGCGGTCCAAGGAAGGACAACCGGTGAACCGGCGACAGGGTTATGGGCTCCCAAGGCTCATTGATGCGCCTGGGGAGCGAAGGCTGTGATGCTCTGGGTAATATTCTGCTGGGAAACCTTGGGTCCTGACCTTAATGTGGATGTTACTTAGACACGTACCACCTTCATAAACATTGTTCCAGACCAAGTACACCCCTTCATGCCAACAGTATTCCCTAATAGCAGTAGCTTCTTTCAGAAGGATAATGCTCCCTGACACACTGCAAAAATTGTTCAGGAATGATTTGAAGATCATTACAAAGAGTTCAAGCTGTTGACTTGGTCTCCAAATTCCCCAGATCTCAATCCGATCCAACATCTGTGGGATGTGCTGGACAAACAAGTCCGATTCATACCACAGCACACCTTCAGAGGTCTTGTGGAGTCCATGCATCGATAGTTCAGAGCTGTTTTGGTGGCACAAGGGGGACCTACACAATATTAGGCAGGTTGTTTTACGATTATGGCTGATTAGTGTAATATCACATGCATCAGCATGACGTGGATTACTTAGGAAGCCCACACACACTACAGCAAAGCTTTACACAAACTTTCAGTCAGTGGGGGTTCATACATAGGTGCAAGTAAGGCATAGTTTTCCCCACCATTTATCTCTGTTATTCAACAAATACTAATTTTTATAATGTCTTCAATAACAACTACATATATTCTGTTGAAGTACTAATGACCTATTTGACAGCTATAAGCCGACGTTCCATTGATTTGTTCGCCTTTCTACAAGTTGTACAATTCTACAAGGAGCAACAGACAGAACACTTAATGGGGTTGCCAGATTTGTCCATCTAGATCTTGTTTTAGAGCAAATCATTGGAATTAAATCTAATGAAGTGCATACAGTGTGTCTATGATGTACAAAACCATTTCTATTGTAAGATACATTATATTCCAAAGATTGGGAGCGGGAAAGAGGGATTATGGAGTGGATAATGGCAGTACACAGAAATGTGTATGCACCAGGTACGTCTAAAACTGCTCAAAATGAGCAGTTTGACGGCGCTCAGCTGCCTATTACGGGGTCACTCTAAAAATTCACTACATAGTAGCCTATAGCATAATTCAAGTGAGAGAACCTTTCAACTTAATGTTGTTTGAGGCTGTCATTATTAATGTGGTCCTGCGCCACTAAAATCTGTAGTCACTAGCTGCTGCGGCAGCCTTTACACAGCTTAGTTATGAATAAGAGAGGCATGAACAGGTCTATAGATAGGGGTGTCTGTAAGGCAGGGGACAACGCTACCCGTAGAAATTTGTGAGAAGAGTGAACAGAGGTCCTCTGGAAGGCTGGGGAATGTGTTTGCAGGACGCCAGGGCCTGCAAAGTGAAGTTTAGAGCGTCAGGTTTCAGAGAGGAGATCCAGGTTGGCTCCAATTCACACACAAGTGGACCCAAAGATGAGATATCCGCTGCAGACACTGCAGATGCGTTCTTCCCCTGCGGAGATATGAACAATGGAGATGAAGCCAGTGCTTGTTTTTGGAATTCAAGAAAATTCGGACACTGAAATGAAGTTTTGCTTTTTAGAGATGTTCTTAATAATAATTGTATCATCACAGCTTTTATGTGAAATTCCCACAAGGTCAGAACTGTCAGATATTTGGTCAGATATCATTTGTACATTTGGTTTCCAGTAAGATATAAAAACATGCAAGTCATTTACTGTGTGTGTGTGCACACGCATGTTTTTATATCTTTGTGAGGACCAAATTTCTCCACTATTTAGCCAAATATCTGACAGCTGTTTTTATTTTTAAAAAGAAAAAAACAAACAAACAAAAAAAAAAACCATAGCTTTTATTCATAAAAAAACGAGCCAAAAGGTTGCTTTTTGGTTTCTGAGGTTAAGGTTAAACGTAGACAGCATTAATTAGTTGCATTAATATTTATGCCAATGGAAGGTTCTCATCTTCAAGGACCTTCACATATCAAGGATAAGCCAAATGTGTGTGTGTTGGAGGGGGGATTACCAGGCAGCTGAGGGCTTTGTTTCTAAGTTCCCGGCGTGATGGTGCACTGTTTGGTACAGATGAGAGGTTGGCTTGACTCATCTTCTCCAAGAAATAAGGACACACGGAGGCTGGGAGACCCTGAATCACCTGTACCCTGTACAGTGTTTCAATGAATTAGGGGTTAAAAATGTGTCAGTTTTTATTTATAATATCATTGTAGTATATCTGTAGAAATATTAATAATACGGTAGGTGGATAAGCAGCAGAGCTGGAATGGCCTGGAGCTCTGATTTGCTGATGTTTATGAAATATCCAGGCCTTTGCTTCTCCAGACTCTGGAACAGTTTACTAGCCATGCAGCGTACCTGGGGAAAGTGATGGGGAGAATCCGATCACGGTGGAGGGGGAAAAAACAAGAGCTTTGTAATTGTAAGAAATGAAGGATGACTTACCTGTGTCTTAGAGAGCAAGCTAAAAGAACTGGCAAGGGTTTGAGTTGCTTCCAAGCTATCACTCTGAGCAATGCCATCAATCATGTTGCAGGTCACGCCCTGAACGGCCTGGCCCAGCTTTCTGTTAAGAAACAGTAGTGTTCGATTTTCTAGCAGATTAACACATACTTTTTTGTTCACATGCAACAAGTTGTTAACCAGTTATATTATATTTCATCTTGTGGTTTTGAATCGTCAACTGGCTCACCTTATCTGTTCAGGTTTGAGCCCATTACCTACAATCTTCTTCAAAAGGTAAACAGACTGTGGAGAAAGAAATAAAGACCAGGAAGAAGGATGAAAACACAGTAAAGGTCATCATGGATTTTTTTTTTTTTTTTTTTGGGGGGGGGGGAGACTATATGAAAAGAGAAATATATGTTCCCTATAAAAAGGTGATAAAAAGATGACTGAGATAGAGGAGGGTTATGTATAGTGTTTACCAAATGTACCCACAAGGATAAGAATATCTGTGAATAGAAGACCAGCACAGGTAAAACGCGTGGGTTTACCTGTGTTCTGGACCAGCTGCGGCCCTCCAGCTGATCGAGAGAATTAAGGTTTGCTTTGTCGAGGAAGGACAGAGAGAGAGAGGCGATAAGAGCATCTGGGATTTCCTTCACCAAATAACTTGCATTCACATCAGCATGCATCTAAAAAGAGAGTGAAATGGAGGTGTAGAATCCAACTTTCCTGCTCCTCCTTCTCCATGCTTTATTTTGATACATTTCTATAATGAATTCGTATAATCGTATCCTTACCCCCACAAGAAGAGCCTTTTTCTGTAACGAAGACAACCTCTCACTTATATTTTTCAGGCCCTCGCTTCCCAGCAGGCCTTGTGACTTGACATTCTTGAGCAGGTCACTGGCTACACCTCTCACCATTGAACCCAGGGACAACAATTTCTCCCCACTGATGTCCTACCAAAGAGAGAGGAATGAGAAAAGATGGAGAATTTTGTTAACCTGGCAGCAAAAATGTCACAAGGACAAGACAAGTTAATAGCAGGGAAAATAACTGTCTAATATGTGGTCCAAACCGTAGCCTTCTCCAATAATTTCTGGACCAAGATTTTGGCCTGAGCTGGCTTCCATTCTATTTGGCTCAGGCTGAACATCGTGTTATTCAGAGAGTCTCTGCTGAAACTGGACAGTATGGAAGGAGAGAGAAGCAACATCCCGGAGCCCAGAGAATGCAGCATCTCAGAAGTGGGAGGCTCGCCATCTGACATCAGCTTCCTCACCAACTGTTTCCTCATCTGAGAGGTAGACAGAGGGAGAGTGAGTGACAGCAGGGGGGAGAAGGGAATGGAACAGGATAGGAAAGATGAGGAAATACAATTATTAAAGGGGTGGAATTAAAGGGGAGGTCCAAAAAGAGAAGAGATGACCGTGAGGTTTAACACGGCTTAACGTACGGACCTTCTGTGCTTTTGGTTACTTTAATGGAGTCATTAAAACAAAAAAATCTTTATTCTAATATTTTGAGATACTGTATTTTTGATTTCCATGAGCCGTAAGCCGTAATCATCAAGATTAAAACAAAAAAAAGGCCTGAAATATTTCACTTTATGTGTAATATATCTAGAATATATACAAGTTCCACTTTTTGAATTAAATTACCAGAAAAAATGAACTTTTCCACCATATTCTAATTTTTTTTTTGAGATGCACCTGTACTGTGTGAATGCATGTAGAAAATGGTTCTGATGTTTCTGAATATTTAAATAGTAATATCTGTAAACTTGTGTCTGTAAAGAAGCAGGAATAAATAAAAAGCTTTTACTGACCTCGTCGATCCCACTGGGTTCACAACCCACCAGCTGGTGGAGCAGCTTTTTAATTAGTGTAGCATTCAGCGACTGGGGATCATCATAGAAACAGACGAGATATCCAAGCCTGTACAAGGAAGCAGAGATGAGATGAATGAAGTGGTAAAGCCTTTTATGTCTGATCACAGTATAATCGCAAAGTTCAGCTATCATGTAAATAACAGGAGCTTTAACGTATACAGACTTGTGATTAAAATCATATAAAACCATGGTATGCAACCTCCAGATATGACACACCTGTCCATTTGGTTGGGGAAGTTCTGTGTGGCATTGAAACACTCTCGCTTGAGTCGTTGCATTAGTGTCTGAGCATTCGCAGTCTGCATCCCGCTGACATTACTGAATGAAAATGGGAATTCTGGAGACTGGAAGAACTTACACAACTAAGAGAAAGAGACAGAAACATACAGACACAGTATTCGAGAACACATTATTTAAAGCTAAGACATGCTCGATTTTAATCCTTGTGTGAAACTGAAACATATGAGAATGTTGCTTTTAAACAATGTTGACGTTATTGTTTTGATACTTTACATGTAACTGTAGTAACTGATGGATTTACCTTATATGAGTACATTCCTCAATAAATTACTGTATTAGCCATTTTCACTGCTTTGTATTTGGTGAATAAAAAAAACACAACAACCTGACATTTTTATACTAATGAAGAATGATTTGCACTTTTAACAGAATCATATTAGTTTAGAAATAGGTTTTTTTCTGGACTTCCAGACACCCAAACTAGTTTGCTAAATCTGTGTTTGCTTCAGAGCAGGGGTGTCGAATCTTATCCGGAAAGGGCCGGTGTGGGTGCAGGTTTTCATTCCAACCAAGCAGAAACCACATCTGATTCCACCTGTTTAACCACACCGGCCCTTTCCGGATAAGATTGGACACTCCTGCTTTAGAGCATGCTCCCAAGGGAGTAAATAAGGAAGAACGTTCCAAGAATACTGACCTCTTCTGGAAGTATGCCCCTCAGATCTGCTTCAGGAAGTTTCGAAATGAAACGTCCCATCATCCTCAGCACGTCAGCCTTCAGCCAAGGCATTTTGGTTTGACAGCCAGAAATTGAAGAATTAACTGGAGATACAGAGAAATGTTGCGTTCATTGGTGTTGCTGTAGTTACACACAGACAGGACAGTGTCTATGGCAGTGTCTCCACTTTTACTCATCACACATACAAATTCACTAGATTACATAATTACAGCTTCCTATTTTTATTTATCCTTTCCCTAATACTCATCTGGCTTCCTCAACTTTCTTTCATCTCCTGTCTCTCCTCCACATGGTTTCTCTGGTTCAGTGTCTTTCTCAAAACAAGAAACTCTTATTTAGGCTACAGTTGACAACAATAGACAATTAATAATATATGATCAGATTTACTTGACATTTTTGGGTTTGTTACATTCCAGAAAGACCAGAAAGTTCACTGGACAACTATCAGAATATCGTATAAAGCCGAGATGCACTCAGTTATGTAATGTTACCACTTACAAAGACATCCTATACCACTGTGTACTTCCAACTTTGTAGCAACAGTTTGGGGAAGACCCGTATATGGGTGTGGTGAACCTTTGGCCATACACTGATCAGCCTTAACATTAAAACCACCAGCCTAATACTGTGTAGGTCCCACTTGTGCTGCTTTGAGGCATGGACTCCACAAGACCTCTGAAGGTTAATCGTGGTATCTGGCACCAAGACTTTAGCAGCAGATTCTACACGTCCTGTAAGTTGCGAGGTGGGGCCTCCATAGATCGGACTTGTTTGTCCAGCACATCCCACAAAAACTCGATCGGATTGAGATCTGTGGAATCTGGAGGTCAAGTCAACACCTTGAACTCTGTCATGTTCCTCAAACCATTTTTGCAGTGTTGGACTATATGGGCTAGTCTTCACTCCCCACGCGCATCAATGACCCTGCTGCCAGTTCACCGGTTGTCCTTCCATGAGGCACCTTTGGTAGGTACTAACCACTGCATACCGGAAACACCCCACAAGACCTGCTGTTTTGGAGATGCTCTGACCCAGTCGTCTAGCCATCACAATTTAGCCCTTGTCAAAGTCACTCAGATTCTTACACTTGCCCATTTTTCCTGCTTCCAACACATCAACTTCGAGAGCTGACTGTTCACTTGCTGCCTAATATATCCCACTCCTTCCCAGGTGCCATTGTAACAAGATAATCAATGCTATTCACGTCACGTGTCAGTGGTTTTAATGTTATGCCTGATCAGTGTATAGTGTACATGTAACTTCTTAGCCCTTATAGCAACATCTAGGTTTGAGAGGACTTACGCATGGAAGGTTGTACTGGCATTGGCGGACTGGGAACACCGGTAAGGCTATTATTTGGTGCACAACTGTGATCATGTTCTGTGACTCTCTCTTTCATCCATTGCCTGATATCATTCCTTTGCCCTTCTGAAAGGGAGACGAAGACCTCATTGAATGTCAGCATCCTGAAGAAAGCAGGAACAAATAAAAGAATGAATGAAAGACAAAGATTTATTCACATTTCCCTGGACTTCATCTTTCTCTAGCTACCTCTGTCATTCCCATACTCACATTAAGGGGAGCTGAGAGTCCTGCAGTGTTCGAGGCAGCATTAGAGAAGAATTTGACATTTCTAGGAAAGGTTTAGCCACCCAAAGCATCTTTCTGAGCTGCTGTGGGTCAAATTGTGTAGCATTCTGTACGATGGCCACCCAGGAGAGAGGAGCCAAGAATGCTCGCATGAAACAGTGTGTCTTCTCCTGAAGACAGCGCAGTCCGGAGACAGAGTGGGAGAGCGGATAGAAAGGATAAAGAGAATTTCACAAATTCAACGTATATTGGAGTTTTACATGTTGAAAAATTTACATAAAAGACAACATTTGTTTTGTCATTAAACGAACAAAGCGCTAACCGTAGTGTTCCACATGTGGTCGATCATTTGTGGCAGGTTCGAACTGTTGCACATTTTCTCTGTGATGTTCTTAGAGCATGAGAAGAAATAAGGCTCTTTCAAGTACATTCAATTAACTCATGTATAAGAATATATAACTATATGAGTGGTGTTGTGTTAGTTTGTGTAGTACCAAGGCCAGGTCTGTTTCATTGGGCTTCGCAATGGGTGAAGAGAGAGGAGGGAGTGAAGAAAGAAGGGAAGCAAAAATAGAGATGGGGTTTCCCATTGTCATCTCATCTGGTTTGAAGAAAGAGCTGGAGAGGGGGGTTCCACATGTCACATTATTGCTCAAATGACAAAACCTACTAAGTAATTTACCCATGAAAAAACATTCCTATGTACAGTATATTCAAATACAACCAATCATTTAACATTAAATGCGCCAGAATAAATCTTTCGATAAGGGCATCTGAACACTTTACCTGTTCAACATGGAGTCCTTTAGGATAGGTGGAGAATAACCTGTAGCAATGCAGCCATTTCACATTGTCAATAAACACTGCAAAATACAAGATACTACAGAAATATCTGACGATTTTAAAAATTGGAGACTGGAACAACGCAAACTAAGAGCTATACTGAAGCCATATTGAATTATGTTATTATTTCAAGACTCTGATCAAACTCTAAAATATTGTCTATTTCTTTTTGCAACTCCCTAAAACAGGATTTAGTTAGCTACATTACAGTCTTATACATGCCAGTAATTGTAAAGATGGTTGCTTGGCCAATTTTTTTTTTTTTTTTTTAGTTATTACCACGACCATGATGGCAATCTTGGTGTCATGGCACAGAACAAATTTTGGTTCTATATGGTTTATATATGTTCATGTACCTTTTAATGTGCTCTACAGATCAGTTTTTGTTCCAAGGAGCTAAGACCACCTTGAGCTGAGATATTGAGTCTTGCGTAAACAGCTGTACAGTATAACAACAATTTGTTGTGTGCCAGGACAAAAAGATGGCCATCATAGTTAAACCAAGTAAAATAAACAACAACAACAAAAAAAAATGGTGGGTTTGCAATGCATAGATGTAGTCACTCATTTTAGGAAAATTAAAAATGGTCAAGCAACCTGTATTGGACTACTTGCGATAGAATGAACCCTGTTGAAGAAATGATAATGAGTCCTTATTGATCATATATAGAATACAGCACAGTGAAATTCTTTTCTTCACATACCCCAGCATGTTAGGAAGTTGGGGTCAGAGCGCAGGGTCAGCCATGAGACAGCGCCCCTGGAGCAGAGAGGGTTAAGGGCCTTGCTCAAGGGCCCAACAGTGGCAGCTTGGCAGTGCTGGGGCTTGAACCCCTGATCTTCCAATCAGTAACCCAGAGCCTTAATCATCAAGCCACCACTGCCCCCGTCCTAGTTCTCTCTGCCATGCCTCTCCTGCTGACTTGGTCGAGCGATTCCCTGTCCCCTGTGCTGAACACTCTTGAATGTTGCCTTTCGTTCACACTGCACCATGGAACCACTTCTGAGTTTCGCCTCCCTTCTACTAAGCCTGGTCTTGTCATGCATAAACATAAAAGCTCTTCCTACATTACAAGAATTCCCTTGACACTGCTAAAACCTCCATATGCATCTATTATATTGTATAATGTATTATTATTAAGGCAATGTGATCTTTTCTCTCTACCATTAAGAACTTACTCAAGCCACTTAGTACCCATTCTCCTCACCGATCCACTGAAACAATTTCCACTATCTACTGCTCCCAGACTCTTTATAGAGCTTTACTTTCCTACATATTGATCAACTGGACTCCACTGTGTTATCTGTGTAAATCTCACCTTAAAACGCCTCTGTTTAAGATGGCCTATTCTGGCTGATGTCCCTTTGTCTTCACCTGATAACCTTTTGCACCCTTCTACTGCCTGTTGCTATGATTCTACTTGCTTTTTTTTGCATTGCATTGTACAGCATGTCCTGAACGGTGCTCATAAATACATCATAATTGTATTTTGTTCAATATTGTATTGTCTTATTCTATTGTAAATTAATGTATTATCACCACACCATCATCCATTCAGTGTGTGTGTGTGTGTGTGTGATGTAAGGTTATTTGTTTAGTGTCAGGAAGAACCACATTTGTCGTACAAGACATCGATATGGGCAAAATTATGCATCTTGAACAACAACAACAACAACAACAACAACAACAAAAAGGACAGCATTTAAGCTTTCTCTTACTGTACCTTTCATGGAGCATATGGTCATCTGTGAGAGAAAAAACAACATGGTAAGGTTAATTACCCCGAGTGAAAGATGACTTCTTTTTTTGTGTAAAGTCACAGGAAAACACATCTTTGCATTCCTATTCTCTTGTGACACATGGCGTTGACAATTCTTAAAAAGCTTGTATCGTGTATGCTTTATTAATTAGAACATTTAATTGATAATGAATGTAATCATATTATGTGCTGCAATATATTTTTAAAATTATTTCAAGGAAACCAGGTTCACTTAGTGACATGACCTATCTAAGGCTATACAGTGGGGGAAATAAGTATTGAACGCGTCAACCTTTTTTTCAGTAAATATATTTCAAATGAGGATATTCACATGAAATTTTCACCAGAATTTCGTATTAACTCAAGATATCCACACATATAAAGAAATCACAACATTACAGTCCATAAATGAAGTTATGTGTAATAAAGGGGAATGACACAGGAAAAAATTATTGAACACTAACTGAAATGTATTTAATTCTTAGTGGAGAAGCCTTTGTTTGTAATGACAACTTCAGTATGCTTCCTGTATGAAGAAATTAATGGGCCGCAGTATTCAGGTGTGATTTCGGCTCATTCTTCTAAACATATTGTCTTTAAATCTTGTTCAATTGGATTCAAGTCAGGTGATTGACTGGGCCATTCTAACACCTTCATTTTTTTCTCTGAAACCAATTGAGAGTTTCCTTTGCTGTATGCTTTTGATCGTTGTCCTGCTGGAAGCTCCACCCACGTCTCATCTTCATCATCCTGGTGGATATCAGCAGATTCTTCTCAAGAATCTCCCGGTAAAGGGCTCCATTCATCGTTCCTTCAATTATTTGAAGTCTGCCAGTACCATGTGATGAAAAACAGCCCCAGACCATGATGCTTCCTCCTCCACACTTCACTGTTGGTGTAGTGTTTTTAGGGTGATGTGCAGTGCCATTTCTTCTCGAAACATGGTGTGTAGTATGAGAACCAAAAAGTTCCATTTTGCTCTCGTCTGACCAGACTACACTCTCCCAGTATTTCATAGGCTTGTCCAAATGAGTTGTAGCAAACTTTAAATGAGCTTCGACATGCCTTTTCTTTAGTAATGGAGTCTTGCGGGTGAGCGTGAGCAGTGGAGTGCATTGCCTATTGTTTTCTCTGTGACGATGGCACCTGCTGCCTCCAAGTGTTTCTGGAGCTCTTTCCGAGTGGTCCTTGGCTCTTGGGCTACTCTTCTGACTATTCTTCTGACTCACAGGTCAGAAATCTTGCGAAGAGCTCCTGTGTGTAGCCGGTTGATGACGGAGTGATGTTGCTTCCACTTGTGGATAATGACCCCAATGGTGTTTACTGGAGGATTCAGAAGTTTTGAAATACGTCTGTATCCGATTCCATCAATATGTTTCGCAACAATAAGGCTGTGAAGGTCTTGGGAGAGCTCTTTGCTTTTACCCACCATGATCTGTTTCTTGTGTGACACCTTGGTAACGAAAAGCCTTTTTATAGACCATCAATTTACTAACCCAGCTGATATTAATTTGCACAGATAGGAGTATAATTACTTTTTAACTACTTACGGATTTCAGCTGCTTCCTTCCTTACCTTGCTTAACTGCTTTTTCTTAGCCTGTTCAATACTTTTTTGCTGTCATTCCACTTTATTACATAGAACTTTATTTATGGACGTTAATATTGTGAATTCTTTATATTTCCGGATCTCTTGAGTTAATACTGATGTCTGGTGAAAATTTCATGTGAATAACCTCATTGGAAATATATTTACTGAAAAAAAAATGTTGACGCATTCAATACTTATTTGCCCCACTGTATATGTATAGTTCTGTGTAGTTGTTTGAACAGTACTAATGTAACAATGTAGAGCTGACTGAAGTGGCTGTATGTAATAAACAAATACCATCTTCTTGGCCATTTCCTTAAAGTCTTGAGGCAGCGGAGGAAAGCCTGGTGGTAGCATGCCCTGTGATATTACTAGAAAAGAAATAAATGAACAAAAAATCCTTTATGCTGCTTTTATTTCTATTAGACACACTAGTATAATTTTTTTTTTTGCAATGTTGCTTTCTAAAAACAATTAAAAGAGCATGACACAACTCATGCAATATACACCTATGACCTGCTTATTTAAATGATTATGTATTGTGAATTCAGCTTACCTGTAGCCCAATGAGCTAAAAGAAGACAAATCAAAGTTCCACGAGCGAAAGACATCGCAGATTCCTCCTGATGTCTCTCACTGGCTGAGAAATCAAACATCTTTAAATTATTTTGAGAACAGTACTCAACATTGAATAATACTGCAATATTATGTATTTGTATCATAAAGCAACTTAAGTTGCTACGGACATTTTTTACATGTGAAACATAATACTGAAATAGAACAAGGTGGTGTGTCTTGTAGAGACACTCCACCCAAAAAAACTACAAAAAAAAGTTTATATTAGTCTTACAATTGTGATGGAGTTGTCTTATGAGAAGGGAACAACCGTGTAATTACAGTGAAACCCACACATACATATACAGAAAATAACTCTGGATAGTGCTCAGGATCAAACAAGGCACCCTGGAGCTGGGAGGTGACACTGCCTCCAGCACCTCTTGTGATAAATGTGGGGGGAAAAAAATCTGAAATCTAATTTATGGCTATGACCTGCGCATTAATAAATAAATGAACAGGTGTGTTGCAGTGACATTGGGATTGTATTCAAAATCAACACCATATGTACATTTGCATATTTGTATTTGCATTTGCATGCAAATAGAAATCCCCTAAAGTTAAAGCCAAAGTCATTTTACTCGTCACATTCAAAGTATGCCAAAGACAATTGTTCATACAGAAAAGAACATGCAAACCTACTTAGGTGACTACACAATAATGTAAAAAATACAAATAGAATACAATATTGCAGTTGTGTGGAATATTTACTTAAAGAGCAGCAGAGAATAACTAAGTATGTAAGCATGTGACAGATGTAGTGCCAGGAACAGCACAGCAGGCTATCTACAGCGCCCTCCACTAATATTGGCACCCTTGGTAAAAGAAGGCTGTGAAAATTTGTCTTTATTGTTTAAACTTTTGATCTTTTGTTTAAAAAATTCACAAAAATACTCTGCTGTCATGGATATCAAACAATTGCAAACACAACACAGGTTTATCAAAAAAAAAAGTCTGTTAATTATAGGTGTGCAACAATTATTTGCACCATTTGAGTCAATACTTTGTGCTACCTTGCTTTACCAAGATAACAGCTCTGAGTCTTCTCCTATAATGCCTGATGAGGTTGGAGAATACATGGCAAGGGATCTGAGACCGTTCCTCCATACAGAATCTCTCCAGATCCTTCACATTTCAAGATCCATGCTGGTGGACTCTCCTCTTCAGTTCACCCCACAGGTTATCTATGGGGTTCAAGTCAGGGGACTGGGATGGCCAGGGCAGGACCTTGATTTTGTGGTCAGTAAACCATTTTTGTGTTGATTTTGATGTTTTGGATCATTGTCCTGCTGGAAGATCCAACCACGACCCATTTTAAGCTTTCTGGCAGAGGCAGTCAGGTTTTCATTTAATATCTGTTGATATTTGATAGAGTCCATGATGCCATGTATCCTAACAAAATGTCCAGGTCCTCTGACAGAAAAACAGCCCCAAGACATTAAAGAGCCACCACCATATTTAACCGTGGACATGAGGTACTTTTCCATATGGCTTCCTCTCTGTGTGCGCTAAAATCACCTCTGGTGTTTATTGCCAAAAAGCTCTATTTAGGTTTCATCGGACCATAGAACCCGATCCCATTTGAAGTTCCAGTAGTGTCTGGCAAACTGAACACACTTGAGTTTGTTTTTGGATGAGAGTAAAGGATTTTTTCTTGAAACCCTTCCAAACAACTTGTGGTGATGTAGGTGACTTCAGCTTGTAGTTTTGGAGACTTTCTGACCCCAAGACTAACTAACTTCTGCAGTTCTCCAGCTGTGATCCTTGGAGATTTTTTGGATACTCGACCCGTCCTCTTCACAGTGCACAGACGATATAGACACACGTCTAATTCCAGGTTGATTCATAACATTTCCAGTTGACTGGAACTTCTTAATTATTGCCCTGATAGTGGAAATGGGAATTTTCAATAATTGTGCTATTTTCTTATAGCCACCTCCCATTTTGTGAAGCTCAACAACCTTTTGTCCAACATCACAACTACAAGTCATGGGTGAACAATTTCCTGTTCCTAGTCACCCAGGTGTACTAATTTAAAAAAATATATATATCAATGGTAATATACTTAAAATATAATTTTTCACAGCCTTCTTTGCTCATATTTACCAAGGGTGCCAATATTAGTAGAGGGCACTGTATCACCTAATCAAAGCAAAACAATTCTATTATTTGGTTGATAGTTTTTACATGTGGAACAGAAATGGTGAAATAGAACTTTCATGTAGAGATATAAAATGATCTCTTATAATACTAGTGTAGACTAATTATAAACTAATCTTTTACAGTGATGATGGAGTTGTCTCATGAGAAGGGTACCAATTACTGGAGATTGTAGTTGCTCTCCCTTAACCCATATATAACTTGAACCCTGACCTGAAGATTGGGCTACTCTCCCATTTCTTACACGACCTGATGCTTGCTTCCCTCATTATGGATGAATGAATTTGCAAGATAGGTCTGTTAATGCAAAACATGAACAAAACATGGGGGTCATTCCTATATTCCCAGGCTCCTATGTTCCCAAGTTCAGTATTCTGTTAACACACATTACGTAAACTTCTCCAAAGGTTTTATGTAGTCAGGACACATTTCCCCAGGGTCCTATTACCGTAATTACCTTTTAACTTTAAACACCAAAGACACATTTAAATGAATAACATCATACATTAGTTTAAAATCCATCCTTCATCCACACTTGAAATTTATGAAAGTTATGAACTTGGTGAAAATGAAAATGATCTAGGTGGCACATGCTGAACCATTATTTGTGCTGCTCTAAAAATAGCTTTTAGTCTACATTCACACCTTCATACAGTTCAACTCCATCCATAAATAGTGAAATGCCATTCTGTACCCTATAAAACACAGTAATCGGTCATAAAAGGAACAAAATGTTAAGTATGAACATGTCCCAGCTCTCACTTATGCTGAAGCCTAACTCCAGCTTTAAATCACCATATGTTCATTATGTGCCATATAAATCTGGGGAACATGGGACCCTGGGAACATAGATATGCTCCCCATAACTTGCTGCTAATTAATAGACATAGCAGCTACTTATAGCATGGTTGATGTTTCTCTCTACAACTGCGCCCCCCCCCCCCCCCCAAACACACCTTGTTTCATTATCTGTTACTGCTGTTATCAGTTTAAAAATATATATATTTTATAATTATTAGGAAGCAGCTGGATAGAAGTACTTTTGCTGTTTGAAGAAAAAAAACAGTCTAGTAAAAAACAAACAAACAAACAAACAAACAAGCTGTACCCTCTCTGCACCCAATAAGCTGAGCCAAGTAACTGAACTACCTGTACATGAGTCATGTTTGGAGCAGGATACGTTTAAGAAGCAATCATATTACAAAGTTAGCTAGCTACCTTACCTCAATTCAACTTCTCTTGTCCCAGAAGGACCAATGAGCTTATCTCTCTGACGTCTGTACTGTGTAGTATAAAGACAGAGATTTCTTTAGAATGGTTGGTTTCAGATATATCGAATATCTCTGCTTTCAGGTCTCTCTTATTGTCTGTGTTAAGTGCTGGCTATACACAAGCGCAATGTTCTATACAGTACAATGTTCTATGCTGGCTATACACTTTTGGGTTTTTGGGTTTTGGGTTTCATTACACTACAAAGGGCATGCTTTATTCCACAGGAATTCAGTTGAATTAAATTATCTTGTTTCACGCCACATTTTATACTCTACCTACCTGTGTTTCACCAAATATCACCCCAAATTGTTAGCAGTTCTTACAGTACCATTAGTTGCTCACGCTGACAACTCCCAGTGATTGCGTTTAACATATTTGCATAATGGGTATCACAGAAGCCAGACTTTGATGTAAAAAGAATTGATATCCATCAATCAATGGATTAAATGCTCGTTAAAGGGTGTAGTTTTGCGTTAAAGCATTGCGCCTCCTCTTGTGAGCACTTTTTAAAACATTTATACTTACAAACACTTGATATGTTATATGTTATAACCCCAAAAAATTTATATAAAGAATATATATTGAATTTCTTACGATAGATTCATTCATTAATTAATTGACGTTTAGTAACCGCTTTATCGTGGTTCATGCCATGGCGGATCTAGAACCTATCCTGGAAACACTGGTCACAAAGCAGGATGGGATGCAAGTACATCACAGGGCACCATGCACACACGTTGACACGCTCATTCACACCTAGGGGCAATTTAAAGTCGCTAAATTCACCTACTGGCATGTTTTTGGGAGGTGGGAGAAAACACAAACATGGAGAAAAAAAGACACAGATAGTAACTCATGCTCAGGATCAAACCAAGGACCCTGGAGCTATGAGGAAGCAGCACTGCTCCCAGCACCTCTTCTGATAACGGCAAAAAAAAAAAAATCTTAAGTTGCATTTATGACGGTGACGTTCTCATTAATAAACAAATGAACGGGTATGAAAAATTTGTTGCAGTCACATATGCACTGTATTCAAAATAGGCATTTGCATTTTTATATTTGCATGCAATCCATTAAGCATGTCACAAGTGTCTGGGAAAGCACAGCAGGCTTTCTGTAGGCTACATTTTATTATGTGACATCACTCCCTCTTGTGTTTGGGGCGCCCCTTCGCAATTCGTGAACATCAGTTTTATTTTCCATTGTTAACTTGGTTTCTGTAGTCATGAACACAGTCATGAGACACAGATGTGACCTATGAATCTTTCCTGATAATGCGTTCTACCCATGAGGATTTGGGAGAGCTGCCTGGTTACTGGCTGTGTGAGCAAACTCCCATGAGGATTCACATACAGAAAAACAATGCCTTAAAATATTTACTATTTTCCCCCACGCACACTGTTGACAAAAAAAGTGGGAAAAAATAGCAGTATTTCTAATTTTAGCCAGTCCTCACCAATACTTCAATATATATCTGGTGAAAAACTGTTCCATAGTAATCTAAATCATTGCGTGCTGAGATTATAGTACAGCCGTGATTGGGGTGGTGTTGGTTCCTAAATTTTTAGCGATAATAAAATAAAATAAAGACAACATTGTGGAAATGAAAAATGGAATATTATACAGTATCTGCAGCGTACATGCCTGATTGATTGTTTTAGTTCATAAAAGTGCGATTCCCATTTCTGATGTTACGCTGTATTTTCTTGTGAACACAGAACAATAACCAAACTTCATCTCAAATTATCCTCTTCATTTCTTATGCGTTCAGTGCTTAATAATTTACTGAAAATGTGGTGACCTCATGGAAAAGACATCATGTTAACTACAAATACTTTATATTTAGATTTTATACTTTAAATACAGTCATATTTAAGATCTTTCAAAGATCATTGTTAAATAGATGCATGAGTTTGTACCCAGTGATTGAGTCTGCCCAGTGTTTGAAAAGAAAAGATACTAGTCTAATTTCAATAACCTACAATTCTAGTATATTTTCACCTCGAATCTAATTTGGAGTCAAATTGTGTCATTCATTTAAAAAAAAAGGAAAAAAAAAAAGGCAGACTTACTGAGTGTGGTGTTCTCCTTGCAGGATACAAACAGGATGCTGTGGGTTGCTGTAGAAATACACCTCCACTGTGCACTGGGAGGAGGAAGTGTGTGTCAAGCAATCACCTTTCCCCCTCCCACTATTGAGTGGCATCAGATGCTTGAAGAACAACTTTTGTGGGCTGATGATGTCCATGTAGGTCCTTTTGGGACTTATTAAGGCTTATTCATGACCTGATCTTAGTGATCCATCCTTGAGTGAGCTGAGCAAAGAACACATTCATCCATACAAATGACCAAATGAGAAAGACAGAAGACAGTGATATGGTGCTATATTTAATTTATTGACATACTGGGGTGGCTGTGACCCAGTTGGTAGTCCACTAATAGTAGGGTTTGGGGTTCGATTCCCAGCCAGCATGATTCCACATGCCGAAGTGTCCTTGTTCTTGGGAGCTCTGCTACCAGTGTTATGGGTGAATGAGACACACTTTAAAGCGCTATATAAGTGCACCATTTACATACCAACAAAATTGTGTTTATACAAAAATTTTCAATTAATAGTATTTTATCTCGAAAATAAATGTGCCAAAGTCATTAGCACTCTTATATAGCATTTTATATGAATGCAAACAAATTGTCATTCTTGGGGAAAAAAACCTCTTCAAGGCAGGCATCATAAAATATTAATAGTACTTTTAAAACCTGTATTTTGTAGAAAGAAACTGCACTACTTTAAAAATAGTGTTTGCAAAAAAAAAAAAAAAAAAAAAAAAAAAAAAGTCCCTGTAACTCAAAATATAACTTATTGCTGGTGTTTTTCCTAATAAATAAATAAATAAATAAATAAATAAATAAATAAATACATACATATACTCACACACACCGTGTATTTGATTTCTTCTGGTTTTGTGTATATCTCATACTAAATTGTTTCAGAAATTAAAAACAAAATCTAAGATAAAACAAAGGCAACCTGGGTAAACACAAAATACAGTTTTTAAATGACAGTGTTATTTATTGAAGGAAAAAAAGTTATCCAATACCAACTGGGCCTGTGTGAAAATGTATTTGCCCCCATAGTTACTAATTCCCCAAATCTATGAGACTGCATTCATAATGGTGTTCAGCTGAACTAGACGCAACCAGGCCTGATTACTGCAAACCCTGTTCAATCAAATCAACACTTAAACAGAACTTTTTCAACAGAATGAAGCTGGTTAAAATGTCTTACCCAGTAACACACTATGCCAAAGTTGAAAGAAATTCCAGAAATGATGAGGAAGAAGGTGATTGAAATACATCAGTCTGTGAAGGGTTACAAAGTTATTTCAAAGTCTCTGGGACTCCAAAGAACCACAGTGAGAGCTCCAAATGGAAAAAACTTTGGAGCACAGTACAGTGGTGAACCTCCAAGAAGTGGCCGACTTCCAAAATTCCTCCAAGAGCACAGCAACAACTCATCCAGGAAGTCACAAAAGAGCCAAGGATAACATCACAGAACCTACAGGCCTCTCTTGCCTCAGTAAAGGTCACTGTTCATGACTCCACTATCAGAAAGACACTGGGCAAAAATGGCATCTATGGAAGAGTGGTGAGGTGAAAACCACTGCTAACCCAGAAGAACATTAAGCCTTGTCTGAATTTTGCCAAAACACACCTTAATGATATTAGGATATTAGCAATCCAGATGGTAACTTTTTCCATTCACATTTATGTGGAAAATGTGTATCTTAATGTAATTTCTAATAGAAATATTGCGATAGTCAGTGTAAGAATTCACAGCTGAAAAAGCCATGAGTAAAATAGTAGCTTACAGCTCCGATAAGTGGCGTTGATGATCTTGGCTAACTTACACCCAGACACCAGCCCCGTGCCCTCCATCCAAACCTCTCAAAGCCTGTACCATCAAAAACATGCACATGCACGGTGCAATAGCATTATAATGTAACATCACAATCCGAAAAGTTACAGTGTGAGTCCAAGATTATGTTCCGTGTTAGATGTTATTCACCTGATTAAATTTCAAGAAGCTCAGCAATCCCTGGTGAAAATCCAGCTGGGTGTGCCCTGCCAAAACACAGGCCGAACTCGTCAAACTGGTAGACCATCCTTTAAGTTATTAAGTCATTTTCCTTCTTGTTTGAGAACTCCTAATTGTGTTTGTTCCTTAACCAATGCTAATGAGTTAGTGTTAAAAGTAATCATTTAGAGACTGTTCTCTTTCTACCAGCACTTACTAGCTGGTATAGATGGTCTCCCAGCTCGATCAGCTCGACATGATCAAAGTCTGCAACCACACGATTTTTTGGGAAATTTCATTCAAGCAAATGACACCAACCCCAACAGAACGCTAAGTCTTGTTTTTGGTTAAGCTAACTATGTATGTTTTTTATAATGTTAAATTGTTGTCTAGGTGGGAAATGTTCCGGGAGAAAGCCACTGTTGGAAACAGTGAATCCAGAACATTTGATTAAACATCAGCCATCACTTCCGTAAGATATATTGATAATAAAATCAGTTGTAAACTTGGATTTATATCATAATCCATTGTCTTACTAACTGGTTAATACAGCTGGGTTGTGTTGAAATGTTCTGCTGCCCTCACAGCCACAGAAACATTTTTTTAAAGAGTGCTTTTGAATATCTGAGTGCTACCTATCAAGATGTAAAGACGGTTATGTCAAAGTGTTTATAAAAAAATTATGAAGAATCTATAATAATAAAAATTGCTAAAATTTCACAAAGCTAAATACAGTATTGGCTATACAGTACCTATAGAACAGGAAACATATTGGATACTTTGATACCATGGTGCACAAATAGTGTTTGCTGGCAGACGTGGAGTCTGGTTCCATCATCTATCCTCCTCCATTTACTGATTCCATGAGTCATAGCTTCCAACACGGCCCTTAAACCACAATCTTGTGTGTGTGTGTGTGTGTGTGTGTGTGTGTGTGTGTGTATATATATATATATATATATATATATATATATATATATATATATATATATATATATATATATATACACACACACACACAGACCTGTAAGTCTGGATGGATAACTCTGATACCATTTAGGATATTAGCAATCCAGATGGTACCATTTTCCATTCACATTTATGCGGAAAATGTGTAACTTAAGATCCTAAAGGAGAATGTCCAGTCTTCAGTCTGTAAGTTGAAACTCAAGAGCAACTGGATTATGCAGCAAGACAGTGATCCAGAGATTAGGAGCAAGTCCGCCTCTGAATGGCTCAGTAAAAGCTAAATTTAAGTTTTGGAGTGACCTAGTCAAATTCCTGACTTGAACCATTTGAGATGATGTGGCAGGAACTTAAATACACAGTTCATGATTGAAAACTCTCCAAGGTAGCTAAACTAAAGCAGTTCTGCAAAGAAGAGTGGACCAAAATTCCTTTGAAAGACTGATCTCCAGTTTTCCCATGGGTGACAGGTATGTTGTTTTATGTTGTATTTTTCGTTTGAATATTTAAACCTATTTAGTATGAGATTTACACAAAAACAGAAGAACTCAGGATAGGGCAAATACTTTTTTCACAGCACTGTGTGTGTGTGTGTGTACACATTTTTGCTCATTTCTGGGGTGCCAGTAATTCTGGATGGATAATTCTGATACCATATAGGATATTAGCAATCCAGATGGTAACTTTTTCCATTCACATTTATGCAGAAAATGTGTATCTTAAGATCATATTCCAAAATCCATGGAGATGAAGGTATGCACTTTCTGCATGCCAGACTGTTGCAAATTTACTCCTAACTATGTTTAGACAATAACATCTCAGATTGATGCTAGCACTTGGCAAAGATGTGTTCAAAATGGTGGGATAATGTTTTAACAGAAAGAAAAATGCTTTTAGAATGTGTGTGCGGTGAATGTGACTATAGTAACACATGGTTGTGGTATTTTGTTCAGTTCAGTGGAGTTGACGTTCATCTCCATAGTGTTAATGTCCCCATAGTCTCATTTAACAAATGAGCCAGCGTCTTCTCCCCTGATAAAACCTAATTACATAATAGTTCCAAGTATGACATGATAGCATGTTAAACAAAAGCAATGTGCTTGTCATTGTTTCATGGGACACATATATTTTAAGACCTCTTCACATTTTCACAGAAGCCTTCTTTTCCAATTTCAGCTGAATTTTCCTTGGTAGATCTGGATCACTGAAGTGATCTGAAAAAAATAAATAAAATTATTAGTTGTTAGCTCTCAGGTGTTTATGATAACATAAATGTACAGTATGTGAAATGGCACACAACCAAGAATCCTATACATGATTCATGGTGTAACAACTGGGATCTTAGCAACACATTGAAGAATTTAGAACCACAGATTTGTTCGATCGATAGATAGATAGATGGTGCAATTATAGGTGCATTGTTTAAATAACTAGTGCTACTACTCAATATTTCGCAAAACCAGTGGTTCTGACTAAATTTAGGAAATCCGTGAAATCATCTGTAGCTTTTTTTTTTTTTTAGGTTTTAGATGTGTAGGAGACCAAACCAAGCTGAGAGTTAAGTGCTTGCTTTAGTGTCTCCTAACTCTCATATGGCACATTTCCCACAAATTACTGCGCCATGACACTATGTCCACTAATCGTAGGGTTGGCGGTTCGACTCCCGGCCTGCATGACTCCTCATACCGAAGTGTCCTTGTGCAAAACACTGAACCCCAAGTTGCTCCCGATGGCAAGTTAGCGCCTTGCATGGCAGCTCTGCTACCATTGGTGTGTGTGTGGGTGTGTGTGTGTGGGTGTGTGTGTGTGTGTGTGAATGGGCGAATGAGACAGTGTAAAGCACTTTGGATAAAAGCGCTATATAAGTGCACCATTTATTAAAAATCAAGGGTATGTAAACTTTCGAACGGGGTAATTTTTTATAAATTCAGCTATTATCTTGTCTTGTGGACTATATGTAAACGTGTTATGTGAAATAGCTTATTCAGGACAGAACTAAATAAAAAACAACATGCAATTTTTATGATCGCTCTTATTTTGTTAACAGTATTAAGATTTTGCAGATTCTGCAAGGGGTATGCAAACTTCCGACCACAACTGTATCAATTACTCTATTAATACATATTATGTACACAGTTGTGATCCTTGATCATGTACTTTAACACACACAACAAGGTAGTGTATGGAATATGAAACTCAACCATGATCAAAAATCACTGTGCTGCCATTATTTACTTACGAACTTACTTGAACGGACTGCACTATAGCACTTTCAGCTGTCTGTAAATACATCTCATAAAGCAGCTGTACCATTATCTCAACAAACCTATACGTTTCATGTCTATACACTCCTATATTGTTTTCCTAGTCTTGTGTATTTTAGGACTTTTCTACACTACCAGGAGTTGCGAACCAAATTTCACTGTACTTATACGATGACAATAACAATACTCCAATCTAAAATATAAATAAATAACAAACGGCCATTTTGTGATTAGAAAGAGTAGCATTCTATCACTAAATTCTCCATAGAAACCGATTCTTCCCAAAAAAATAAATCTATTTAGTCTGCATCAGTATGCTTGTTTCTGGACAGGTCAAACCGAACGACTGCGAGTGTCTAAAAGTCAGGCTTTTGCAATGGCTTCAGTCCTCTGTCGACATAGCACTGTCAACCAATTTCATTTAATCAACTATGTGACCACACTGACTTCTAATGAGCAGCCAAAAAATAACTAGCTTTCTGTTCCAATACAGACAGAATTTACATTAGTAATCATCATCTAAATCTATATGCATTATATTAGAATAATATATTTGAGATATTAAAGCAAATGTCCTACCTGCAGCAAATTCGCGGATATCTGTAGGTCTTTTAACAAACACATCTCTGAGGAGTGACAGAAGGAGAGAGAAAGAAAATGGCAAATACCATTGCATAAAAATTTGTTTTTTTGAAAAATAAAAGTATTGATCCTGATGCAGTTATAGGAATTGATTAATGCTGAGGACTAAAGATTATTTAGCAACACACAAAATTATTAAATGTGTTAAAGCATTAAAATTTGCAAGCATTTGTCATCTAAAAATGGCAATTAAAAAGTAAACTCGTGACTGTAATTATTAAACTGTGAGACACATGACTGATATGAATGTGGAATCTTATATATTTACAAAAGATTATGGAGGTATAATACATATATACACTCACCGCCTAATTTAACAAGGAACGCCTGCACATTCATTTCAATTATCCAATCAGCCAATCATGTAGCAGCAGCGCAATGCATAAAATCATACAGATACAGGTCAGGAACTTCAGTTAATGTTCACGGCAAATAATAAAATGGGGGAAAAGTGTGATCTCTGTGACTTTAACCCTGGCATCGTTGTTGGTGCCAGGTGGGCTGGTTTGAGTATTTCAGAAACTGCAGATCTCCTGGGATTTTCCATACACAGCAGTCTGTAGAGTTTACACAGGATGGTGTGGAAAAACAAGAAAAAAAGCATCCTGTGAGTGGAGGGTCTGCAGGCTGAAACACATCAGAGGAGAATGGCCAGACTGGTCTGAACTGAAAGGACGTCTATTGTCTATACTTCTACGATAGAAACTGTAGTAACAAATAAGCACTCTTCACAACCATGGAGAGCAGAAAAGCATCCCAGAACATACAACACATCAAACCTAGAGGTGGATGGGCTACCATCGTCAACTGTCCAGTTCGGGTGAGCCTGTGCCATAGTTTCCGTGAAGAAATTTTGGTGCCGGCCAGCCAACGTGTCCGTGAATGATAAAGTTTACCGGACAAACCGGGGGAAAAAATCCAGTCAACTCACTTCTGTGTTTATTTTGCACTGTAATGTTTTGGACTATGCATAGTACATGCGATTGTGACGGCAGGGGCGTGGTCAAGCGTCAGCTGTGGATGGAGAGGAGGTGGGTCAAACCTGTGTTGGATTAGCCGGAGTTTACTTGTGTGTTTGTGCTTACAGTGCCTTCCGTAACGAGCAAAAGCATAATAATAATGAAAATCATAGGCCTATAATTTCCCACGCGAAGTTGTTTCTCTTTATTTTTATGACATTTTTCTGCATTTTTTTCACAGCAACAAAGCGTTCTGCTGCCAAAGTGAAATCAGATGTGCCCAGCTTGCAGCCTAAGATGCACATCAGCCTGGTTACCTTTTCCTCCTGAAGGCAGCTACGCAAGGCTGTTTTAATGCAAGCCAATCAGAGTACATGTTACAAGAGAAGTATGTGGGAAAAAATATTTGCACAGAGACTTTATTTAGGTGTGCAATTGCGAATATACCGTGGTAATATTTTTAATCGGACATTGTGTCTGACAATTTTTTATTTTATCTGATATTTTGAATTTAGCAATGGTCAAAATCCAGTATTTATCTGCTGATGGAAACTCTGGCCTGTGCCCATGATATCCTCAGATTCCTGTTCTACGCTGACAGCTGAGTGATCTTCCGCTGTTTTATCCCATCCACTCATTTCCGCTCATCATGGTTGTAAAGAGTGATTATATGTGTTACTATATCCTTCCTGGAAGCTTAAACCAATCTGCCCATTTTCCTGTCTTATCAACAAAGGGTTTCCACCCACAGATCTGTCCCTTACTCAATGTCTTTTTTTTCGGCAACATTCTGTGTAAACAGACAGTTATGTGTGAAAATCCTAGGAGATCTGCAGTCTCTGAAATTCTCAAACTCATCTGCCCATCTGGCACAAACATCCATGCCACAATTAAAGTCACTTTTCCCCCATTCTGACGTTTGATGTGAACGTTAACTGAAGCTCTTGACCTGTATCTCAATGATTTTATGCATTGTGCCGCTGCCACATGATTGGCTGATTGGAAATCTGCATAAATGATCAAGTCTACAGGTGTTCCTATTATATACAGTGATGTGAAAAAATAAGTACTTCATCAACACAATCATTTATTCAACAGAAATATCAATAGATGTGACATTATTTCGTGGAAAAGTAAGTACACCCTTGGCCTCAGAAGCTAGTATTGTCCCCTTTACCAGAAATAACTTATTGTAGGCGTTTTGCATAATTGTCCACCAGGCTTGCTGGAATTTTTGACCACTCTTCCATGCAATATTCTTTCAGTTGCAAGATGTTTGAGGTTTTTCTTGCATGTAAATAGTTATGTCAAATTGACTGATGATTTATGACCCTCTGTTATCAGAAAATGCTTAGGACATGATTTTGTTAGAGAGTTTGGTGTAAACCTTGCTTTTTACAGTTTTAACCCACACACGACGTATACATTTTGTGGTATAAGTGATTAATTGATTCTGAAATTGTTTTTTTTGTGGTAAGTATTGCTTGATTTTAAAGCGCAAGTATGGTTTAGGTGAATCTGGATGATTTAAGAAAGTGTATCGAATGATGGTGTATTAGCTATGATACGTGGATGTATTAATGCAGTCGTTCATTTCTCCTAATAACTTCACTTATTTTATTTTTTAAATATTTTTTATTTTTCCACCAATTTATTTCACATTGGAGTACAACCATTTTTTTACCATTATGGACGAAACACCTGTTTCTTTTAAAACATCATCTTTAAATGTTTTTCCTACCTCCTAAAGAACCCTCGGACTTAAGAGACGATCTTCGGAGTTGTTGACATCCTGCTCGTGGGTCTTTACAATTGTCACGTATCGTGACGGAGCGGAGATAGGACAGATGCAATTGCAGTATGAACAGTTGTTTATTTTAAAAGAGAGACAGGCAGACAAATCCAAAACGTGATCCAAAAACGTAATCCTAAACAGGCGAAGGTCAGGCGATCGGCAAACAGGCATACACAGGGTTAAACATGGATCAAGGTCGTGGTCACGGAAAACAGGGTCGATAAACAAAACGAGAAACATGAACTATGATGAGGAACTGGGAGCGGATAACCCAGCGTGAACTAACTCTAAACATGGAACGTGACTATGACTACTATATGAACTAATCTAACTCTACGATAATCTTCCGCGCCTTGTGCTGGGACGCGCGCGGTATATATGGGGACATGATCAGCGTCTAAACTGCTAGCAGCTGAGGGCAATACAGACACACGTGAAATCCCAGCCAATGACAGAACAGGGAGGAGACATGACAAACAAACAAAACACACGTGTCCAGATGTCACTACTGTCAACAATGGAAAAGCAGGTGCTCGCGCATTCGCGCTTAGAGCACGCTGCTTCAAGGGGGAATCATGACAGAACCCTCCCCAAAGGCACTCCTCCCGGAGCGCCATGAGTCATCCCATTTCATTGGCGGCCCCGACCCCCTGGGCTGAATGTCCGAAGCAGAGCCAGGAAACCGCACGGTGTTCTTGGCGGCACAGGGAAGCAGAGCGACGTCCCTGGTTGAACAGGGAGGCAGAGTGACGACCACAGCCAAGCAGGCAGGCTGAGTGAAGTCCGCGGCGGAGCATGAAGGCAGAGCGACGACCATAGCCGGGCAGACAGGCTGAGCGAAGTCCTCGGCGGAGCATGAAAGTGGAGCGATGACCACAGCAGGGCAGGCAGACTGAGCGAAGTCCTCAGCAGAGCATGAAGGCAGAGCGACGTCCTCGGCGGAGCAGGAAAGCAGAGCGACATCCTCGGCTGAACAGGGAAACAGAGCGCTGTACTCAGCAGAGCAGGGAAGCAGGGCGATGTCCTCGTCGGAGCATGAAAGCGGAGCGACGACCACAGCCGGGCAGGCAGGCTGAGCGAAGTCCTCGGCGGAGCATGAAAGCGGAGCGACGACCACAGCCAGGCAGGCAGGCTGAGCAACGACCTCGGCGGAGCATGAAGGCAGAGCGACGTCCTCGGCGGAGCAGGAAAGCAGAGCGACGTCCTCGTCAGAGCATGAAAGCGGAGCGACGTCCCCGGCTGAACTGGAGGGCAGAGCGACGTCCTCGGCTGAGCAGGAAGGCAGAGCGACGTCCTCGGCTGAGCAGGAAGGCAGAGCGACGTACTCAGCGGAGCCTGCAAGCTGAACTTGGCTGGTCATGTCAGCAGACTGGGATGTGAGCAGAGCTTGGTTGTCCGTGTCAACAGACTCGGGCGTGAGCAGAACTTGGCTGTGCGTGTCAGCAGACTCGGGCGTGAGCAGAACTTGGCTGTGCGTGTCAGCAGACTCGGGCGTGAGCAGAACTTGGCTATGCGTGTTAGCAGACTCAGGCATGAGCAGAACTTGGCTATGCGTATCAGCAGGCTTGGGCGTGAGCAGTACTTGGCCGCGCGTGTCAGCAGACTCGGGCGTGAGCAGTACTTGGCCGTGCTTGTCAGCAGACTCGGGCGTGAGCCGAACTTGGCTGTGCGTGTCAGCAGACTCGGGCGTGAGCAGAACTTGGCTGTGCGTGTCAGCAGACTCAGGCTTTGGCAGAACTTGGGTGGTCGTGTCGGTAGTCTTGGGCGTGGGCTGAACTTGGGCGACCGGGGCGGTAGACTCTGGCTTGAGCAGAACGTGGTTGGCCGTGTCGTTAGACTTGGGCGTGAGCAGAACTTGGTCGGCCGTATCAGTAGACTCAGGCGTGAGCAGAACTTGGTCGGCCAGATCAGTAGACTTGGGCGTGAGCTGAACTTGGGCGACCGGGTCGGTAGACTTGGGCGTGGGCTGAACTTGGGCGACCGGGTCGGCAGACTCGGGCTTGAGCAGAACTTGGTCGGCCGGGTCGGCAGACTCGGGCTTGAGCAGAACTTGGTCGGCCGTATCGATAGACTTGGGTGTGACATCAGGAACCTGAGACTTGACCTGGACTTCAGAGACTGGAGACTGGACTTGGACCTCAGGGACTTGAAACTTGACTTGGACTTGGACCTCAGGGTTGAGCTCTGGTGCTGGAGCCTCCCTGTTGACCTCTGACTGGAGCTCGGCAGGTGAGCCCACCTCGTGGGTCTCAGGTTCGAGCTCAGAGGTCGCCAGGTTAACCTCCGGCTAGGGCTCTGCATGAGTTTGCCTGTCATAGTGGGTAAACGGCAGAGCAGGTTTGCCTGCCAGACTTACCCCCCTGAAAAGTTGTTCTAGCTCGACCCTCGCCTCCGGACTCCCGAATCGCATCATGAACTCCCCCACAAACTGTTCTACAGGTTCCTACAGTGCTTATCCAGTTGGAGCTGCACCCACTGACGGGCCGGTCCAAAGAACCGGGACCACATGAATCGGAGCCATTGCTTCTCCTCTGGCTTAGGGTCTAACAGGCTGGAGAAATAGAATCGACAGTCTACCAGAAAATATTCTGGGGCACGAAAAATCCGTCAAATGGATCAGGAAGCTCCATAAATGTCCATTGTGGTAATTGGACTGAGTCCATAGCGGGGACGGTTGGCGTCGACTTCCGGGTTCTGCGTTTTCTCCGTTCTCCTGCTGCATCCATGTTTTGGCGGAAGATTCTGTCACGTATCGTGACGGAGCGGAGATAGGACAGATGCAATTGCAGTATGAACAGTTGTTTATTTTAAAAGAGAGACAGGCAGACAAATCCAAAACGTGATCCAAAAACGTAATCCTAAACAGGCGAAGGTCAGGCGATCGGCAAACAGGCATACACAGGGTTAAACATGAATCAAGGTCGTGGTCACGGAAAACAGGGTCGATAAACAAAACGAGAAACATGAACTATGATGAGGAACTGGGAGCGGATAACCCAGCGTGAACTAACTCTAAACATGGAACGTGACTATGACTACTAAACGAACTAATCTAACTCTACGATAATCTTCCGCGCCGTGTGCTGGGAGGCGCGCCAGACATGACAGAAACATAAACAAAACACATGTGTCCAGATGTCACTACTGTCAACAATGGAAAAGCAGGTGCTCGCGCATTCGCGCTTAGAGCACGCTGCTTCAAGGGGGAATCATGACAACAATATCTTCATGAAACAACGTCTTTACAGTATCTTCATGAAGAAATTGTTAAACTAACTAAGTCAGGTCCTCTCTCATTTCAACAGGTCCTCTTGTTGGTGAAATACACAGCATTCTTCTAGGGGTATTAGGATTTCTCTGAACAGCCATTGTAACAGATAGTTGCAGAGTGTCTTCTGTGTTTTAACTACAAGGTCTTAACCATTATTTAAGCACTGAGACGCACGACTCTCTCCTTAATTCATTAACATAAACACATTTGTAAGCATTCTGGTCAGCAAACCCACAGAAATCACATGTCTCTGTATCACACAGACAGACAACTGCCAGGAAAGATCACACATTCAGATCAACCAGTGTTACTAGAGGTCATAAATTTATATGACTCGACTCTCAGCCAGTGGGGACATGGGATTCAAACCACAGACAAAATCTTATGTACTTAGCAACAGTTCTGTGCAAGTATCTTTGTTGGCGAACCATTTTTGAAAAACTTGTTTATAGTTTAAACAAAACGCACGATTTTTTAAAAACATCATCTTTTAAACATTTTTACCTCCATGTTTAGAAGGTATGTAATAAATATTTTTTTAATTTCTTCAGACCTATTGTAACCTCAGTCTCCACAAAGAATAAAACCGATGGTTTAAGTGTTTTGGTTTTCATTTCAGTAAAAGAGAACAATGGTATCATACAACATTGAGGGACTGTAGAAATTTTATACACATCAGTGTTTTCTCAACAAAGTAATCAAGAAATGTTTCAGTTATTTCATAAACCACATTCTGTTCATTTATATCCACAATTCTAATACATCTAGCACATTCAATCATCGTGTATTTTCTAACAGCATAGTTACACAAAACGGATCGACTGCATTAATACATCCACGTATCATAGCTAATACACCATCATTTGATTGACTTTCTTAAATCATAAATCATCAATCAATTTGATTGAGGGTTTGGCAGAATGTGTATGATATAACTATTCATGTACTGCCCGTTTCAAATCCCCCCACAATATTTCAATGGGATTCAAATCCAGGCTTTGACTAGGTCATTCCATAACCCTCCATTTCTTATTTTTGACCCATTCCTTGGTGGATTTGCTAGTGTGCTTAAGATCATTATACTGCTGAAAAAGGTCCACTTTCGGTTCAGCTTGAACTTTCGAGCAGACAGCCTCTTTGATATGATGCAGAATTCATGCAGTTGAGTCAATGAATGAATGCCAGCTGTAGAGTCCCTGAGGCAGCGAAGCAACCCCAGACCATAACATTTCCACCACCGTGCTTCACAGGTGGTATAAGGTGCTTCTCCTGATAATCTCTCTTTGGTCTGCACCAAACATGTCTGCTGTTACTGTGGCCAAACAACTCTATCTTTGATTCATCTGTCCAGAGTGCATTATTCCAAAAGGTCTGGTCTTTGGCTATATGTTCATTGGCAAAGCTGTAGTTTTGCAAAGCCTTTTTCCTGGCACGCCTTTCATGCAGGTTGCATTTGTGCAATCGCTTTCTGATTGTAGAAGCATGCACTTTGACACCAACAGTTGCAAGACTTACTAGCAGATCCTGTGACTAAATTTTGAGGTTCTTGGAGACTTCTTTTTGCATCAGACTGTCTGCTCTTGGGCTGAATTTGTTGGGACGGCCAGTCCCAATTGGCAGTCATTTGAAATCTGTGCCTTTTGTAGATTATTTTCCTTACAGTGGAATGATGTATTTCAAATAATTCGGAGATCTTTTAAAATCCCTTGCCAGACTCATAGGCATCCACAACCTTTTTTCTGAAGGCCTTACAGAACTCCTTAGATCTTGGCATGATGAGACCACACACCTCAATAGCAAAGGGAACACCAGACACTAGATATGAGAGGGTTTAAATAAGACAAGTTCCACCTGCACTCCCTAAGCAGGTTCTGATCACTGGCACCCATCATGAATGCCTAATTTTTCGGGATTTGAAGGCGTGATAAATGTAGGAGTGTACTTACTTTTTACATGTGACTGATTATTTGACTAATCTGAAACTTGAAAATTACTACAAAATGTAAATTTTATGTGTCATTTGATAGAGTGTATCAACTTTATTAATAGGCACTGTTTCAAAGAGGATCAAATGTTTGCTTATCTAAATGTGTCAAAATAGCCAACAATTTCCATGGGGCGTACTTATTTTTTCACACACTCACACACACACACACACACACACACACACACACACTTTTTTTAATGGGATACTATATAGATTTACTATTTAGGAGGACATTTCCTGAACCAAATCTCACCACATATTGCTCATAGCCATCTGGATAGTTACCTTAGAAAATCATCCAGCAGCATTTCCACTTCTGGATGAGCTCTCAGATACATTTCATTTGCTATTCTTGTCTTGATCTAAGGGAAAATGTCAAAGGGAAATCAACACTCTCTGCAATTAAAAACATTTGACCACTTTCAGATCTGCTGGCATTGTGGGATGGTAGTACATGACTTCGGACGCAGCCCTGCTCTAGCTTATCTGTCTAGCTGACCTGATGGCCTGGTGGACCATTTGGAGCACAGGATGCGAGTGGTACAGAATCTTACATGGTATGAGTACCAAGATTTTACTACGATCTTACACATTCAGTACATTTACATGGACAACAATAATCCGATATTAAACCGATCAAGACAATACTCTGATTAAGAAACTAGCATGTAAACAGCGATTATTGATGACCTTAATCCGGCTAAAGTCATACTCGAAGTAAACACAAATGGAATTAAGACATGTGGAGTACTCCTGTTTTAGTCGCATTATCGACGTGCATTACAGACATGTACACACCTTAATCACACTATTAACGTCGTGTGGGAGTTTTCACCGCATTTTGCGTCAGGACACGTACACACGCGGCAGCGCTCAACCGTTTTATGGCAAACAAGAGAGCACGGCTGCATCCAAAACCATGTACTTACCTACTATATAGTAGATGAAATACATGTAGTGCTAATGCAGAAATTTAGTTAGTTCTGTTTCCTTTATACCAGCCTGCACTTACATATCTTTGTTTTGGCAGCTGGTCTGATTAAGCACGGTGTCCACTTACTACATTTTATTAGACACACCTATGTGTACAGTTGTACAGTTAGAGCTCATTTTATCGGTGTCGGTTTGTGACCACAGGGCGTCTGCTGGCTCGATATTATTGACTGATAACTGAAATTTTTTTTGGCGGGGGGGTGTTGTTAGGGGGGTGTTGGCTTTATATATAATCGGAGAGACAAATAAGACTGTAGCTCAACTACACATTAGCGCAATTATAACTCTATATATGCCCATGTAAACGTAGTTAATGTAATTATCAAAGATAACAAAGACAATGTGCAGTAATGTAGTGTTGATTGCCATTTCACTCACTCTAATAAGTAAAATCCAAAAAGTATTTTGGCTACACAATACAGACATTTTTACCTTTTGTTGGTGTTGGATGGATGGGGACGAAATGGATTTTAATTTCTTATATATATATATATATATATATATATATATATATATATATATATATATATATATAAAATATATTTTAAGTCATTTAAAATAATGTTATTTATTTTAAGTCATATTAGATCAGTCTGTAGCACAAATTATGAGACAGGTATACCTTGACCAAAAATAACCTTATTTCTATAGATTTTACACCCATTGTTACTCTAAAATATACATGACTAGAAAGACGTTTTGGTGGCTTTAAAAGAAATTTGAAAGGGAGTATGCTCAGACCCCCCTAAAAGAGGCTTAGCCCCCCCATTCATAAATCTCCAGTGACGTCACTGGCACTGACGAATCAATTCGTTCACTTTAATGATTCTTTAAAAAAAGATTCATAAACGACACATCACTAATTATATTGCGACTGACTCTACGAACTGCTTAAATTATATTTAAGTATCTACACATTGCTTATAAAACCGCAAAATTAACTTACTGAACCAGAATCAGAACTAAATATATTAACTACTGTGACACTCACACCACTTATATATTTAACGCTTTATCTCTTGAACACTTTAATGTACTGTAAGCTAACTTTTTTTTATTATTATTAGATAAAATTAAACATTTCCCGGTTACAGAATCCTGAGTACCTTAAACTGGCGCAGTTTTTCCTGCTGTTCAGGGCTCAGTGCCCCGATGTCAGCTTTCTCCAGGCCTCGGTCCGCCATTACTCCCAGCTTCTCCTCTCACACACCTGCAGCTAGCAGCCAGGCTAAAGTTGACTGGTTGCTAGGCGACATGACAAGCCCGTGCTGCGTGTGAAGCGCCAAAAACCTGACTTCTGGTTTTACTATCCTTGTGAGGACCTTCCACTGACATCATGAATAATAATGCAGCTAATGAATTCGATGCCTACTCCTAAACCTAGCACTAACTTTAACTTCAGTAAACAAGGGAAACCTTTTATTTATGTATTTATTTTTTAATTTTTTTTAATAAAAGCTGCATTTAAAATTAAATTAATTTTAAAAATCAGTTTTCTTTGTGTGGACCAACCAAAAGTACATACATAGTCAGAATGTGGTATTCCAGTCCTTTTGGGGACCCCATCAGGATATAAAAACATGCCTCCCTCACTCCGCCCACACATATAACATATAAGGCCCCCAAGGTCCAGATCACATTAGTTCTGGAAGGTTTTGGGGTTTGTTTCCCTTCCATATAGGAGGACTGCTGAGACAGCAACATCTTAATAAAATGGTAACAACATGTAGACTGTTGCATGCAGAAAAACATGTTTTCCAAGGATAAGTATTCAGAAGCCCTGACTAGTTCTGAACCAACCTCATAACAGAAGGAAACGTTTTCTTTAATAGTGCTTTATAATTTGGCTGTCATGAGATGCTGCACCCAGACCTTAACTTCTTGTCGAGAGATATGCAATCCACATATTATAGGCTAATGTCTACCATACACTATATGGCCAAAAGTTTGTGGCTTCTCATTCATGTGCTTCTGCCTCACATCTGACCCTGTCCAGCTAAAGTGCTTACTGGAGATAAACAAATGTTTATGAGTGCAATTGTCAGTTATTAAAATGCAAATTACTAGTTACTTTGCCAGCCAGTTTCAGTAATGTTAGCTGCAGGGTACCTTATAACATATAACATATACAGAAGTATAACATAACAGAGATTATAAATAACTTAACTCTTAAATGCTTAAAAACAATTGCTGAATAAAAGATACTCAAAGATTCTCAACTGGTGTACTCAACCAGGGAAACAATTACTAACCCCAACGACCTGTTTATGTATAACTATCCCGCTGTCCTATTAAAAAAGCTTATAGAGCACCTATATAAAGAGACGGATCATTGCACTCTGCCACTCAAATCCTCCTTGACAACCCCCTATTACCCCCACAAATTTCCAGGCAAAGTCAGAATGAAATGCTAACATTCAATTTATTGTGATTACAAATGGAAAAAAAAACTGAATAAAAGTACATTAACTCATAAAGTATAAAGTACATCTGTAAATCACAGTCCACCTGTGATACACAAACATCAAGAGAACTGACTGACAATTTGATTATTTCTAATATATATAAATATATTTCTAAATATATATAAATATATTTCTATATATATATATATATATATATATATATATATGTATGTATGTATATATATATATATATAAAATGTATGTATATATATATATATAAAATGTATATATATATATATATATATATATATATATATATATATATATATATATATATATATATATATATATATATAGATAGATATATATATATAAAAACACACACATACACTCAGCAACAAAAAGAAATGGCCCTTTTTCTGAGACTGAATTTTAAAGATAATTTTGTAAAATACAAATAAGCTTTACAGATCTTAATTGGAAAGGGTTTAAACATTGTTTTTCATGCTTGTTCAATGAACCTTAAACAATTATACATGCACCTGTGGAACAGTACTAAAGATGCGAACAGTTTACAGGCGGTAGGCAATTAAGGTCACAGTTACAGTAAATTAGGACACTAAAGAGACCTTTCTACTGACTCTGAAAAACACCAGAAGAAAGATGCCTAGTGTTCCTGCTCACCTGCGTGAACATGCCATAGACCTGCTGCAGGGAGGCATGAGGACTGCAGATGTGGCCAGAGCAATAAACTGCAATGTCTGTAATGTAAGACAGTGCTACAGAGAGAACGGAAGGACAGCTGATTGTCCTTGCAGTAGAAAATTACATGTATCCATGTGACCCCCAGATGTGATCGAGAACTTGTGAATGCCTTGGTGGAAGAATGGAGTAACATCTCACAGCAAGAACGGACAAATCTGGTGCAGTCCATGAGGATGCATCTCATCCCTGTAGTACTTAAAGCAGCTGGTGAACACACCACATACTGACTGTTGCTTTTAATATGGACCCCCCCTTTGTTCAGGGACTCATTATTCCATTTCTGTTTATGTTAATATAAATATTTACACATTAAGAAATCTGCTGGAAATAAAAGCAGTGCAATGTGAGAGGACATTTCTTTCTTTGCTGAGTATATATATACACATACATTATATATTATACTTGTATATTATACATTTTAATTGTATGATATGTATTTTTTATAATAATAATATTAGGAGTATAAATCTCATTATAGCTTATTATCAAACCATATGGTAGTGCTATATAATACTGTGTATATATATATAACATATTTCAAATCATATAAAGCATTTTATTAATATTTATTAGACATGTTTATCATATTATCATTCACTTTATTAGGAACATCTGAACACCTGCACATTCCTGCAGTTAACTTATCAGCCAATTATGTGGAAAAAGTGTGATCTCTGTGACTTTAACCGTGGCATGGTTGTTGGTGCAAAATGAGCTGGTTTGAGTATTTCATAAACTGCTGATCTGTGAATTTCACACACAGCAGTCTGTAGAGTTTACACAGGATGGTGAGAAAAAAACGAAAAAAAAACAGTGAGTAAGTTATAGTTCTGTGGGTGGAAACGCCTGGTTGATTAGAGAGGCAAGAGGAAAATGGCCAGATTAATTTGAGCTGCCAGGAAGGATCCAGTAACTCATATAATCCCTCTTCATAACTGTGGTGAGCAGAAAAGCAACTTAGCATGCACAAAACATCAAACCTTGAGGTTGATGAGCTAAAAAGGCAGAAGACCACATTGACCACCATCCATCCATCCATTTTCTATACCGGTTATCCTACTGGGTTGTGGGGAACCTGAAGCCTATCCCAGGGAGCAACAACGATGCCACAATTTAAAGTCACAGAGATCACCCTTTCTTCTTTCTGATATTTGATGTGAACATTAACAGAAGCTCTTAACCTTTACTTGCATGATTTTATACACTGTGCTGCTTTCACATGATTGGCTGATTGGATAACTGCATAAATGGGCAGGTGTACAGCAGTTCCTAATAAGGAAGAGTGACATTATATATATATATGAATGATGCTCATCCTGTCAGTGTCAGTTCTCTGTCTTCTTCCCAGTGATGATCCTTAACACAAAAAAAAGAAACTGTCACTGTGTTGTGCCAAGCAAAGCCAAAATGTTCTGTGCTTTAATATACTTATACTTTAATATACTTAAACTTGCTAATTAATTAATTTTAACTCACTAAATTGACCAAATTATGCTTTGTCTTGTTTTGGTAGGATATTATCAACAATGAAAAGTAAAGACTTTGCAATTGCTCTATTAACACAGAATATAATGTACAAATAAATGAAAATATCTAAACAGAATAGAATATATGCTTATAGGCAAAACGACAGACAAGTGAAGGTGAAAAAAGATGAGCATATACAACTCAATACAACTCATACAGTGCGCGCAAATATGTCAGGATGTGTAGCTATATGTGTAAAATTATATGTGTAAATGAGAATACAATTCAGCATTTTCGCAGTGCACTAGTTTGAGTTAAAGAAGTTTGTCCAGTCAATAAAGCCATTTGTGTGAACGCGTATGGCTGATTATTGCCTTTCATTCACTTAAGTTAATGGTGTTTGTTAATGAGTTTCATGCACTGATCCTTCATGCTGGATACGACTGACCAATATCGAGTAGCCTACATCTTTTACAAGTTTCCTACATTAAAGTTTTGCACCTGCAGCACACATTACAGACACTGATGCACAAATGCGGATATGATCTACGTGTCTAAATTATATAGAAAGAATAACTCATTAATCTCAAACTGGGTCTCAGGCTCATGGCATACACACTGGCTTGTCATTATAAAGGCTACTAAGTTGTTGTTGATACATAAATGGAAGAAAATCAGATTTCTTCAAATGTCCATCACAACAACAGCATCCATTAAGCCTAATGAAACATAAAAATCCCATGTTCACAACTGGAAAACAAATATATTAAATTGTAGAAATTGTAACATCATCGAGTAAAACGCCTACTTCAAATTCTCGAGACCTTAGTTTGCAAATAGTTTTAAATAATTCAAACTTCGACAGTTAGTTGAATCTGCTCATTCGGTTCTTTTGGAGTCGGACATGCCTCGGAGCGTGCTACTTCGGCTGTGCGTCTTGCGTCATCAACCCAGAACTAAAGTTCGATTCAGTTTGAGTTTGTGAATCCGCTCAACCGGTTACTTCCTCAGAATCGACTCAAAAGAACAATTTGTTGTAGAATCTGACATCACTAGCACATAGTACAAACAGAAATATAATTGAAAACATAACATCATCCTCAGCAGCCTCCAAAACATCCCATAGCATAGGTTCATCACAGCAAGGATGGAACCAACCACAAGTGACTGAAATACAATGAAAAAACTCATTCTCTGTAAGTCTACTGTATAGTGTGTTTGCCATTTGCTCTTGCTGCGAGTGATAATACTTTCATAAAGGAAGGTATGAAACGGGATAGTAGGAACTGAACTATCACTTAATTTATCCAAGTTCTTCCACCATGAAAAAAGAAAAAAAGGTCTGGACTTGGGCTCAAAATGGGTCCCACTCTGGCCCTGACCACATGCATACCTTAGATAGTGAGAAGGATGATGTTAGTGATCCCAGTAATCAGCAACACTGGAAGGAAGGAAAATTTGAAAATGAATATTCATATTTTCCTCCATATACACAGAATTACAAGATAATGTAATGATGCTCTTGACACATGCACACACTCTTGTATACTTACTGTAGAGGGGTGTATATATGGAAGCACCGGAGGATCCTTAAAAAAAAACAAACAAACAAGTGGTTTACTTTAAAGTGCACTTATTATGGTTTTTCAAATATTAAATTTCATGTAGTGTTATACTGCTGTTTGTGAATGTATAAATCTCTGCATAAAAGTTTAAAAAATCAAAGCCCACGTCAGACTCCCAAAAGAAGGAACCGATTCACAGCTGAAACGAGTCGTTAGTAATTCCAGACTCACTTCCTTACTTTTGAATTCAAATCAATTCAAAAATGGAAGTCGAGCTACTTTACAACACAGCTTTGAAAGATTATAAAAACAACTTGTGTGAAGCAGCAAAAATTTTGACGGATGATGTCATATCCTGTCCCATATTTGCAGCGTCGTCTTAAAGCCTAGTGCGACCCCAGTGGGGCGGTCACCGGAAGAACGAACGACTCCGAATCTGAAGACTCGAGACGTGAACTAATCATTTCTATTTTCTGTACAGAACCTATGTGGATGCTGTAGCACATACGCGCTCAAAAATGAGTGAATCACTCTCTAAGACAACTCGTTGTTCCCGAGTCACATGAAAGATTTCTTCAGAATGAACGAACCGTTCATGAACGACACATCACTACCCACTGAAATGCCTGACAAACGAGAAAACCTCTTCAAATCTAGGAAGATCCTTTTACAATATGATCTTTATAAAGGAGAAAGGGATGAAAACATTTCCTAATTTGCACAAACAACAAAAAAACACTAAAAGAAAAGACTCCTGGTAGAACTTCAACATCATTATTACAGAACTAAAGTTCACCCTAGAAGATGAGCACTTCCAATGACTTCCTGTAGAGATTCATAAAAGCCACATAAGCTTGTTTTGTTATTGTTTAAAAACGCGTGCAAGCTTTCAACACAACCCCGCCTTCTGCAGAGCTGTTATGCACAGTTGCATGCAACTGATGTGTGTCTGTAGGTGTGTAGGTTTTCTGTGTTAGTTGTTCGTTGACAGTGGACACGACCCATGCAAATGCCAAGGTAGGAATCAACTTTTTTTGAACGTGCATTTGATCCCTTTTTTTTTTTTTTTTTGATGCAACAAATATTTCTTTCTATATAACACTGTCTGAGCAGTCTATTACCCCAGCTGGTCCTGGAGTATCTCCTCTCCTGAACATTTCACTGCTCCAACACAAACTAAGTGTGCAGGGACCAGGGTTGGGAACCTTGTGGATGCCTACAGAAGGTCTACACTAACACTTTGCAGCAGGGTTATTACAGTTTTATTGATTTATTTTGTACTTCACTTAGGCTAGATTTAACGGTGAAGAAACAGTTTTGGTTTCATTTTTATCTTTCGAAAAACCTTACTTTCAGTTTGTATTTATTACATTTTTTAACATCATGGTAAAAGCCTTGATTTTTGTAAATGTATTTACAAATATCAAATCATGTTTACTTGCCATAGGCTGCATATTTCGGTATTAGTGCTCCACTGCTACTAAACTACTGCTGTACCAAGGAGTTCTTATAAGAGGAGTCAAGTTCATTTTGTTTTCGGTGATAAATGGCATTAACTCCAAAACGACTTGCCCAAAAACATCTAAACAGTATTACCGCTAAAAGGACAAAGCTAATACTGTTTCACAAGCTTCGTTTTCATTATTTTCGCTCGATATAATGAGCACTGGTCCGCTAAAGCCGTTCGCAATGTACGTTATGCCGAGAATGCTCACTCTAGGCGGAACTGTAAGTAAGGGACCGTGGGGAAAGTGCAAGTTTTCTTCGTTTTTGCTATAACTTCGTGGGTGGTTTTTGTAATAGCTTTTTGTAACAGTTAGCACGTTTACATGGACAACAATAATCCAGATATTAACCCGATTAAGACAATACTCTGATTAAGAAACTAGCATGTAAACAGCTATTATTGATTTTGACCTTAATCCGACTAAAGTCATACTCGAAGTAAACACAAATGGAATTAAGTCGTGTGGAGTATTCCTGTTTTAGTCGCATTATCGACGTATAACACGTGTAACACTTTAATCACACTATTAACGTCATGTGGGAGTTTTCACCGCATTTTGCAACAGGACACGATCACACACGGCAGCGCTCAACCGTTTTACGGTAAACGAGAGCACGGCTGCGTCCCAAACCGCTTGATTAATTTGATTTGTGTTTACTTCGAGTATGACTTTAGCCGGATTAAGGTCATCAATAATCACTTTTTACCAAGTAGTTTCTTAATCAGAGTATTGTCTTAATCGGGTTGAAATCGGATTATTGTTGTCCATGTAAACGTACTGAATGATGGATCCACTCTGTTCAACCTCTGTTCTTAAGTCAGACTACCCAACATTTAAAATACGAAATCGTAAGTTGTATTATCTGAAATTCGATTTAGTTATCATTCTTATTGCAGGTGGCCATTATAGTTGTGGTTTAGTTTTTGTTTATTTGTAAACTCACATTTGTTTTTTTTATTTCAGTTAACAAAAATGCCTTTTTTTATACTGATAGTTTTAGTTGTTTTCGTTAACAATAATAACCTTGCTTTGCATCTAATCCAGCAAAACAGGAAATTTGTTTGCTGTGTTAGAATATTTCAGTTCCCCTGATGCTGACCATCAAGTTACATTTAAAAAAAAAATACATTTTGCAGAGCAAGGGATCTGCAGGGCTGGAAGGGCTTAAAAACAAAACAGGTTGCTACTGTATAAACCAGGGGTGTCCCATCTTATCAGGAAAGGGCTGGTGTGAGTGCAGGTTTTCATTCCAAGCAAGCAGGAGCCACAACTGATTCCACCTGTTTAATCAGTTGAGCTTGGCTTTCAGTACACTCAGGTGTGCTCTGAACTGTAACGGCAGGTCAATGTCAAGTATTACTGTACCTTTGGATGTTGAACGGCGGGCATCATTCTGACCTGCAAACATGAGCACACTAGTCACAAAACATGCTGGAAATGAGTGTCAACAGCAAAGCAAATTTGAGTGGTTAATATTTAGATGAGCACAGAGAACCTCTTGAGAGGTTAATATTTAAAGGTATGACAGACACATTTATGCTGTGTTGAATATCCTGCATGGTTGTCGGCTGCAAATAAGTGCAAAACAATGGAGTTTTTTTTTTTTTTGTTTTTTTTTTTTTTTTAAATTTAAGCTCTCATTAGGCAACGCCTGTCACGTGTTTGAAACTGAATTTTCCTATAGCCCTAGCTGCTCTGTGTTTTGTCAAGACAAGTGTGAGCATGTTTACTACAGATACTACAATGTTACATTTTCTTTTCCAATACTGATCCTGAAACATTGAGTAAACACTTGCTAAAACATGGCTCCTTTAGTGTAAAAAGTAATGTGTCAGGGATTTGTAGAGGCAGCAGATGTATAAAGTGCAAAAACAACTTAAAGTGTGAAAACAAGAACCATAAACCTAAACAGGACAAGACAAGACAGGACAGGACAGGACAGGACAGGACAAGACAGGACAAAAGCAGGCAGATTATGAACAAAACTATTGTACACACAAATGCAACAACAAAAGCTTGATGGTGGGACGCTGACAAACTAGAGCTTATATAGAGGTGCTCATCAGGGTGAAACAGGTGATAATATAGTTAGGCATGTGACATGCTGGGGCTGATGGGAAGTGTAGTTCAGTGTGACTTTGGCAGTATCGACATAATGCTACAGATACTGTAGTATATTTTGCTCATGCATTATAAGAAAATAATTTTGTAAACACATTTATACAATATAAAAAATACAGTAGTAGTTGAATTTATTTTGCATTAAAAATTCAGAATTTTAGGACTTGTGTATGTGTAGCATTTATCTATGAAAAAAACATTGTGTGTACACAATGTAGGATTTAAGATGCCATATGATGACTATGTAATTATTAATTGAAGTAAATGGAAAACTAATGGATTTTTCACTAAAATCAATAGTAGTTTTCAGGTCTTTATGCAGTCCATACAGGATGTTGTGGTGTTTTTTTTGTGATTTTTGGCACCGATTATAATTCGACATGATATGGTTTGATATGGTTAAAATTGTTTGTGAGGAGATAGAAAGACAAAGGTTATACATAGATTTCAGTATAGGCTTCAGTAATGCTTTTATTTCCTCTTTTAGATTTTACTTCTGTATTTCTTGCACGCCTTTGGCCATATTTCAGAAGTGAGAATTGCAGCAATGCTGTAAATCAGCCTCATCAATTACAAGGATTTAGCCCTTTGAAATCCAGCACAAAGGCAACTGAGAGAGAGAGCAAGAGAAAGAGAGAGAGAGAGAGACAGAGTCAAAGAGTCGAAGCATAAGCATGTTCAGTATAAAGATTAAATCATCTCAGACTTGCATCTCCTCATTGGCCAGTCATGTGCTCCCATTAGACAACAGACATACCAGTGTTTACTTTTTTAAAATAGTTGATAATTAAATTTTGCATATCATTTTCCTCTGTGCATCCTGTTGTTCAGAATAAATGCAGGAAATGCTACACCTATCCGGTGGAAAACAAACGGGAAGCAGCTCCCGATTAATGCACGTATGTGCCTGTATCTAAACACACTCTGTGTTGCTGTGTGTATCTCTGAGGATTGACATGCAAGTAGAATTTCATTGTACTTCTGTGCACATGACAATATAGGGCTTTGACTTGCACTTAAATGGTTTTGCAAGTAGAGCAGGTTTTACTGTAAATCCCCTCCTACTGTCTTCCTCCATAATCCACAAAGGTGTATGCTCATTTTCCTATGAAACAGTTTGTACAGTATTTCATGGAGTGTTTTTGTAATTGCTGCAGCTTCTATTGTCAAAATTTGTGATGCAACTTGTGGAGTTTTTTGTGCTTTTTGTGCGGAAAACTACTTGAATTGGCAAAATTGCAATTGCACGAAATTGTTTTTGCATGGTCTTTCACAGTGATGTTTGTTGGTAAATGAGACTTTTTTGCTGTACTCATGTTCAATGCACATGAATTGAAGTAGGCTTTGGCTGAATGCGCGTTATGGTGATGTCACACGATGCGTCTTGGCCCAAATCGGCAGAACATCTGGGGTAATTTTGAAAAAGCTCCTCCAAATATTGTGGACTTTGCTTGATTTTGCATTAATTTCTGCAATCGCAAAATCCCGGAGGGACTGATTAAAAAACTTACTTTTCATTTTTTTTAGTTGTTTTTTTTTTTAGTTTAGTTGAATTTTTTTCATGCCTTTGCGTTAGGGAAGGCTAATTTGGGTTTATTAAAAATCTTTAAAAACATTCAAATTTATTTATTATAAATGTAATCAGTGGAGCTTATTTGAGATTTTCTTTTGATTCTTAAATGTTTTTGCATTCATGTTTTATTAAAATTCCTTGGGTTTATTATAGGCAAGTCCATGTAGCTTAAACCTGATGCACACAAAATTGATGTCATCTGCTTTCATACACGAAAATCGACAGGATTAACTGTAGTCTCACATTCAACAACATTTTGAGATTGGAAATGCTCTGCTTTAAAAAACTCACATGAAAATGGAAGTGACTTGGTCACCTGCAATACAAAGGAAACAATCAAACTCAATACAGAAAGCCAAAAGCAGCTGTGTACGTGTAAGAACTACATTACTGACATTTATTAGATGTCTGTAGCTGTTATAAAATGCTAACAAAGATCATAATGATGACAAATTATGTACTAGGACAGTAGGACAGTATTTCTAGTACTATGTGTTGGGGCATTTGAATTATAAATAAATGATAAATGATAAATAAATGACATACGCCAGTTTTAGGGCAGGAGATGTCAAAGACCAGGGAGCCATTGCACCCATCGACTGTGACTGATTCCATTGTAGCAGCGATGACTGGGTATTTATAATCAAGCTCTCCATTGGCATATTTGACCACTGGGGTGTTCTGATGAAGAAATCAAAAGAAGGAAAAAAGGAAGGACGGGGTTAAAAAATGTAGACAGAAGCTTTCTCGAAATAGCAGCTGTGTGTGTAGGATCACATTACGTGAAAGTATTATTACAGTCTGCAGCTGAGTAATATACACACAACTTGGAAGAAATTCCATTAACCTTGATCTAGTCGATCAGTGAAATTAGTAACATGAATTGTATTGCAGTCCAGAAAAATTTTGCTGTGAATTTGTGATCATGAGAAGAAAGACAGTGTTTGCAAACTGAAGGTCTTGCCAGATGTCTGAGTAGGGCTGTACAATTTGTTATGGAACGAGACTTGGACAGGAAGTAAGCGCAGGAGGGAAGTCTTTATTTGAAACTCAAACAAAGGACATGGAATGGAAACACTAATTGAACTAAGGCCTGAACACTCCTTAAACTAATACATGAACGTTCTTTAATCCAAGACATGAACCCTCCTTCAACTAAGACATGAACGTTCCTTAAATTAAGACATGAACATTCCTTAAACTAAGGTAGGAAACCCTCATCTAACTTAGGCATGGCATGAACACTCTTAACTGAGGCATGGGATGAACACTTAACTATGGCTTGACATGAACGCACAACTATGGCATGGCATAAACACTCAACTATGGCATGGCATGAACACTCAACTATGGCATGGCATGAACACACAACTTGCTTGGCTTGGTGTTGCTTTGCTGCAACTCTTTAGCTTTGTCTCTCTTAGTCCAGTCCCGAATCGTGTGGGTCGATTCAGTCGAGTTCAGGTTAATGCCGCGCGACGTGCGCAGCAACATGAGGCGTTTAAATAACTAACATGATTGCTCTAAACTAAAGACACCTGGGTTAAATCAAGGACATCCTCAAACAGAAACTAGAACTCAGGCAGGAAGCGAATGACAATAAAGAGTCACGTGAGCCGCATAGCAACCAATTTGGCGTAACAAATTATGGCCAAAATGATCATTATTTTGATCAATATTGAGATCACAATTATTTATCACGATTATTCATTGATTTTAGGGACAACATATTTTTATTGCACTTTCATATTTAGATAAACAGACTGCTGCTTTCACCTCCATGTTTTGCTACATTCCTGCTAATGTACAAATCTTTGCATCAAATTACACTGGTCCTTTAAGTGCATCATCTCGTAGAAGCAAAATATAAATTCAATTGTACCCAAAATATAGGATGAGTAAAAATAAAAATGTCATCAACCAAATGAAAATATGAAATCCAATATAACAATATGCAACCAAATGAAAACAATTCAGGCGTATGCAGAAAAGGCAATAACAGTGTTTACAGGAGGAGAGACGCAGATAAATCACCCAATAGAGCGGTGACGCAGGGGTGACGTCATTTTGTACTGGAACCTGGAAGTTAGCATCACAACGGTTCCCTCGACAAAAACCCAACAGGATTTTCACATAGGCTTTTGGATTATTGCAAAAAATAAGCTCTATAATCAACAAAAGTTTACAGCACTAACACGTTTTATCCATCAAGATCTCCCTTCGAGCAAGCGCTGTAGCATGCAGTGTGCTTGGAAACCCGAGCCGCAAGTTCGATGTGCGAGTTCAAAGCGCAAGCTCAAAGCAAGCGCACGCTTTTGGGTTTTCAGTGACACTGACATTTTTACTTTTGACACGTGCATTTGTTATGGTTTATGTTCTGTCTCCGCCCCTGTATTGTCATTGGTTGTTTCCCGTATGTGTCATCATTAGTCTCAGCTGTTTTGTTTTTCACCCCGATTATGTTTGTTATTTAAACCCCTCGTATATCTTGTACGTCGTGAAGTATTACGTGAGTTTCCGTATACCAAGCATTTGTTTCTCGATACGTGTTATTGTTTTGATCTTGTTCTCGCCCTTGTTCTTGATTCTTGTTTTGTCTCGTTTATGCCTGTTTGTCGACCGTCTGACCTACTGCCTGTTTATGACCACGTCTATGTTTCAAGATTTGGATTTGTCTGCCTGTCTCTCATATAATAAAACTCTTATCTGCATTTGTATCTGTCCTACCTCCATTACATGAATTACGAGAAAGAATACTTTGCCTACTATGGATGCAGCAGGAGAGCGGGGAGAGCATCACACCAGTGTACATGGAAATGTCTGGCCACCATTCATGTCAGTCCAGTTTCCCCAGTGGATGGACATAGAACTCCCGGACCCGAATTATGGATTGGGCGGCTACCCCAGGCAGTTCATGTTCCATTGCCAAATGTCCCCAGGCCAGACAAGAGGCAGTGGCTCGGGTTCATTGTGTCCCAGCTTTATGGCAAGAACCGTGATTGGGCGGAGTATCTGGCCAGGTCAGGGTCCAGTGCCCTCAACAATGTAACTCAATTTGTGGAACTATTCATGAAGGAGTCGCGTACCCACAAACGGCTCCACAAGAGAGCAAGGGCAGAGCTCCAACCTGAGACCCACAAGGTGGTCTCACTTGCCAAGCTCCAGCCGGAGGTCATCATGGCGACCTCCTATCCAGAGCTCCAATCTGAGATCCATGAGGTGGTGTCACCTGCCGAGCTCCAGCCGGAGGTCAACGTCGCGACTTCCTCCACAGAACTCCAACCTGAGACCCACGAGATCGTCTCATCCGCAGAACTCCAGCCGGAGGTCAACGTGGCGACCTCATCTGCAGAGCTCCAACCTGAGACCCATGAGGTGGTCTCACCTGCTGAGCTCCAGCCAGAGCTCAACGTAGCAGCCTCCTCCCCAGAGCTCCAGCATGAGATCCATGAGGTGGTCTCATCTACAGAGCTCCAGCACGAGACCCACGAAGTAGTCTCAGCTCTAGAACCCCAGTTAACATCAACGTGGCGACCTCATCTGCAGAGCTCCAACCTGAGACCCACGAGGTAGTCTCAGCTCCAGAACCCCAGTTGGAGGTCAACATGATGACCTCCTCCCCAGAGTTTCAGCATGAGACCTATGAGGTGGTCTCACAGGCTGAACACTTGTTTGAGGTCAATGTGGTGACTTCAGCTCCAGAGCCCCAGTTGGAGGTCAACATGGTGACATCCTCCCCAGAGTTCCAGCTCTTGACCCACGAGGTAGTCTCAACTCCAAACCCTCAGTCGGAGGTCAACATGGCGACCTTCTCCCCAGTGCCACAGCAGAGCTCGAGCATAAAGTCAAGTTCCTGTCCAAGGGTGACGAGACGGCCTCTCAAGCCAAGTTACTGTTGAGGTCGAAGAGACGACTTCTCAAGCCAAGTTCCTGTCCGACATCGAAGAGACGGCCTCCCAAGCCAAGTTCCTGTCCGAGGTGCGAATAATTGTTGCACACCTATATTTAACAAAGTTTTTATTTTTATTTTTATAAACTTGTTTTGTTTGCAATTGTTTGATATCCATTAGAGTAGAGCCAGTTTTTTCACAGCTTTCTTTGCTCATATTTACCAAGGGTGCCAGTATTAGTGGAGGGCACTGTCCCTGTGGGTTGAATGCACCTTCCAGCCAATCAGAACTGAGTATTCAGTATTCAGACAGACCATGGTATAGGTAATTAATAAGTAATAAACAAGTAATTATAAAGTATGAATAGATTAAAAGTCAGTCCTAACAAAATAAATAAAAAATACAACCGAGTCTTTATATATGTAAACATTTCCAGGTACAAAACAAAACAAAACAAAACAAACAAAAAAAAAAACACATTTAAAAATCCAATTCTTTGCTGTTCAGTTTTTTGCTGTTATAGGATTGTGCCATCTCTACGTTAAGTCAGCTAAATAGATGATCACAGATCCTAACTAAGCCACTTTTAGGTATGTTTTAGTCTGATTGGCCTAATCCAAGAGCAGGATGTTTTATGAACATGACATTTAGGATGAATCTAAAGGTACAGAGTTGATCAGGCAATTACATCAATATTCCAATCGATGTGGCAGGTGGGGTCAGATATTTCTGTCATGATGGAAGACGGCAGGTCACAGCGAGCTTGGCCATCATGCAGTGTTGTGCACTGATGCGCAGGGACAGGTGTAGACAGCATCGGGGACATCATCACATTCAGCAGTACAACTAAAGCTGAGACACCCACACACAGACACACATACCACACACACACACACAAACACAGAGTTAAATTCAGTCTAAACTGTTTTACTTACACACTTTAGGCAAGCATATTGTGTGTTTTCTCCTTGGCAGAAATTGTGTGTTTTCTACTTACCACAATTTGGGCACTAGAGGGCCCCCTTTGTCAAAAACAGACAGCGCAACTAAAGCATTTTTGATGGCAAAATGTTATATACAACTGCCACAATAAAATTATAACATTTAAACCTAGCAGGCTAGGTAAAAAAAAAAGAAAGAAAGAAATACTTATGAAAAACTGCAAATTCGTAAAGCCCAGGATTTTCATTTGAAACAATAAATAATCAATTAATTTAATGTGGCTGCTTACTGCTACACATTTGTCATTGTCACTTATGTGCCATTCTGCTATATTTAGGCCATATTCCTCTGCTGTCTGTAAGTCCAGTGACAAACCATGAAAATGAATGTCCTGATTCAATTCATTCTGCTGGTCAATTGCTCTTTTTTTCGATTACTGAGCTTAGTTTCAGTTCTCTTATTTTCAGATCAGTTCTTTCTCACTATGAGTGAATAAACTATGGTAAGCTGTAGTCTGATTATTCTATCATACATTCCTATTTATCAGCTTACAGGTGCATCTCAAAAAATTTGAATATCATGGAAAAGTTAATTTTTTCCCCGTAATTTAATTCAAAAAGTGGAACTTACATATATTCCAGATTCATTACACATAAAATGAAATATTTCACTTTTTTAATAAAATTTTGATGATTACAGCTTGCAGCTCATGGAAATCAAAAATCCAGTATCTCAAAATATTACAATGAAAAATTTATAATACAGTAATGTCGACCTTCTGAAAAGTATGTTAATTTATGCACTCAATACTCGGTCAGGGCTTTAATCCTTTTGCGCGAGTTGCTGCATCAATGCGGCGTGGCATGGAGGCACTCAGCCTGTGGCACTGCTGAGGTGTTCTGGAAGCCCAGGTTGCTTTGATAGCGGCCTTCAGCTCGTCTGTATTGTTGGGGCTGGTGTCTCTCATAGATTCTCTAATGGGGTTCGAGTCAGGTGAGTCGGCTGGCCAATCAAGCACAGTAATACCATGGTCAGTAAACCAGTTACTAGTAGTTTTGGCACTGTGGGCAGGTGTCAAGTCCTGCTGGAAAAGGAAATCAGCATCTGCATAAAGCTTGTCAGCAGATGGAAGCATGAAGTGCTCTAAAATCTCCTGGTAGACGCTGCATTGACTCTCGACTTGAGAAAACACAGTGGACCAACACCAGCAGATGACATGGCACCCCAAATCATCACTGACGGTGGAAACTTCACACTGGACTTCAACTAACCTGGACTCTGTGTCTCTCCACTCTTCCTCCAGACTCTGGGACCTTGATTTCCAAATGAAATGCAACATTTACTTTCATCTGAGAAGTGTGTGCACTGAACCAGACTGAGAGATTAAAGGATCGGGAAACCTTTGCAGGTGTTTTGAGTTAATTAGCTGATTAGAGCTCTTCTCAGGTCGACATTTCTGTATTATAAATTCTTTATTCTAATAGTTTTGAGGTACTGGGTTTTTCCAGTATCTCATTTCCATGAGCTGTAAGCCGTAATCATCAAGATTAAAGCAAAAAAAGGCTTGAAATATTTAACTTTATGTGTACTGAATGAAGAATATATGAAAGTTGCACTTTTTGAATTAAATTACGGGAAAAAAAAAGAACTTTTACACGATATTCTAATTTTTTGAGATGCACCTGTAATGTCCTGGAAGACTCTTTTGCACAATGGGTCTAGAGGGAGAGTTTATTAAATTAGCACCAGTTACTGCTTCCATGAGCCATTAATTAATTCATTTAAACTTACATACGGCATGCTTCTGCTTTGCATTTAACACACGTGGAGCAAAAACAAAGACTCTAAACATAAAGCACAGGCTTATGTTATGTTGCCAAGAATATAGGCCTCAATATACTTAATGTGGTATATTGAGGCCACATTTATACTCAATTATATAATTAAAACTTAATTAAACATTTTGTCAGAGAATATGTTTTGACAATTTTCCTCCCTACCAAGATTCCATACCAATAACAGCCGTAGAAACAATGTCCAAAATAAATGGAAGACAGATTTATGAGAACTATTGCTTTTTATACAAGATAAAAAAAAACTAAAAGTGAGATTTCCCACTAGATGATCTGTTACTACCTCTTTTTCCCATTGCATAATAAAGTCATGTGTCATGACTTCATAGGGTTACTTTATTCATCTCACATAATGGTTCCTGAATGAAATCTTTGTATTACTGGCATTACTGTTGTTTTAGAAGTCACTTTTTCCAAAAGCAAACATGAAATGTACACGTATTACGGCACACGATGTGATGATTAGTCAGATGATTTACACAAGTATTTCCATTCTTGTTGTACCGTTACCATAATGATGTCATCATGAATGCAATTGTGATTTTACCCATGAAGGTTTTAACTATGTGAATGATTAACCTTTGTATGGATGAGTAATAAATACTGAGTTAGTAGTATTGTAAAACACTATGTATACAGTGGTACTTGAAAGTTTGTGAAACCATTAGAATTTTCTATACATCAGTTTCACTATCACTATATCAGCTTCATTATATAATAAATGACATGGCTTTTTTTGGTTGAATCTACCTTTTCCAGTTATTATAAGTTGTTCAGTGTCCAGTGATGGAAAGTGATTTAACATATTTGCAGGGCAACCGGAAAAAAAGGCTCCTGTGGTAAATAGGGTAATGTCTGACAGGAAAGTCTATATTTCTTAGAAAAGAAAACAGGGGGTGGAAATCAGAGTAGCTGGCTTTCAATGTTCAATTTGTTACAATTCATATTTCTATGGGAGCCTATGTAACCAAAAAAAAAATAATTAAAAACCACAAACCAAATTAGGGATGCAAATTATGACTAGAAGGCAGTAACTAAGCAAGTGTGACTTGTATGATTACTATCTTGAAAAGTAAGTACTGATTTTTATTAGAAGATTACCGATTTGATTTAGTGTACATAGACCCAGCTCTGAGCGTTGACATGATAGCATTGTGAATAATTTATTTATTAGATATTTCTATTGATAGTGACTTCAAAGCACTTCTGTAAGTTGCTCTGGATAAGGGCATCTGCCAAATGCCATAAATGTGTCATGCCTAGTGTGCCATTAACGGGATTAAAATGGTTTGCCTAGAGTGTCATTAACAGGATTATCAGTTTGTTAAACAAATATTATATTAAGATAAATGTAGACCAAGATAGTACAAGTAAATGAATTATGATGACCCAGTGCCAGCCCTTTTCACTGTGGATTGATGGTAATGAACTCATATTAATATGACTATCACAAATTAACTTTGATTAGACCACATCTTTGATAGCCTATGTTACGGACCAGCGTCTAATTTATCAACTTATGCATGGTTTTGTGCGTGCATGGTGCAAGACAAATTTCTATGCAGAGAATGTGATTTACCAAGTATTTTTTGCAGGACCTTCTAGTGGTAGAAAAATGTAAACCTTAATTGTGGCCCCCAATGCAATTTCCATTAACTTTGCCATTAATTAACATTAACTTTTGTACTTTCTTTGGTTTGGTTGTTTTGTACACTGGAAAAACCGGTTCATTAACTTTACTTGATTTAGATTTGAACATTGGTTCCATGTGAATGAATGGCTTTGCATTAAGTCTGTTTTTGTACAACCAACATGTTATAATAGAAGAACCATAATAGCAGATAATGGGCTCTTTACTCATCCACTAATACACACACACACCCACACCCACACACACACACACGCACACACACACATACAAAGATGCAGCTCTCCCAAATTCAGTACAATTTATAGCTGCTGCAACACTGAGGATGAGGACTTCATCCTAACAATTTGGATTTTATGGAAGCTTTCTAAATATAAACACAAACAGTAAAATTTTTTCTACTTGTTGTTATATCTGGGTTATATCAATCAATGAATCACTTGCACTCTTGACACAACAGCTGAAAAGCAACAGTTAAGAATCACCAGATCTCAAACAACCATTCAGAGATGAGGGAGCTCTGCATGAGCTCACCGGCATGAGTCACCCTCACAAGTCATGGCACAGTATAGGAACAGTGTAAAAAACCACACTGTAAAAAATTTTTGGTTTACTCAACTTAATATATTAAGTGGCCTTTTTCCATTTGTTTTTTTTTTTTTTTTGAGTTTTGTGAACTTCAATAGAAAAGTTCACTTAACAAATAAAAAAGTAATTGTAACTTATAAAATGTAGTTAGGAAAACTTAAGTTAAGTCATCTCAACTTCTTAATTCAACTGCAATCTAAGTTGGCTCAACTAGCATTTAAGTTAGATGTACTCCATATTAGTACATTAAATAAATAAAACTATCCAAAATGAGAATAAAAGTATAAAATTAACAAAAAACACAGCATTATCACACTTCAAAGGCTCAGTACATTTATTGTCTACAAACACTCAGTATAAGCCTTGTACACAAGTTGACCAATAAAATATTGCTGAAGCACACAAACGAATGTATAATTATGATCAGAAGCCGTTAAAAGTTTTAGTTCACCCAAAAAATGAAAATTTACTGATAATTTACCCCAGGTTATCCATGATTCGTATGCCTGTGTCTTCAGCCATAAAATGTAAATGAATGGGTGCCAGAACTTTCAGTCCAAACAGCAGATAAAGGCTGCATCAAAGTATTCCATGCAATTCTACCATGTAAATTAATGTGTTCTGAAGACAAACGTTAGATCTATGTAAAACAATCGAAAAATATCCATCCATCTTCTACCGCTTACTCCTTTTCAGGGTCACGGGGAACCTGGAGCCTATCCCAGGGAGCATGGGGCACAAGGCGGGGTACACCCTGGACAGGGTGCCAGTCCAGCGCAGGGCACCATCACATACACACTCACACACATACACATTCATTCACTACAGACACTTTAGACATGCCAATCAGCCTACCATGCATGTCTTTGGACTGGGGGAGGAAACCCCCACTGCATGGGGAGAACATGCAAACTCCGCACACACATGGCCCCAGCGGGAATCGAACCCCGGACCCTGGAGGTGTGAGGCGAACATGCTAACCACTAAGCTTTTAGTTTTCTATTTTACTAGGCCTACTTCCTATATTCTTATAGCTTATTCGTTTGCTGACCTTTCTGAAATATGTCGGCCTGTAATCTCTCAGGCATCTTTTAGTTTTAATATGGTCTGCTAGACCGATAATTAAAAGCTTCTCGGGAAGAATGACGAGCTAATTATACTGTCCGGTTAAATAAACCACGGCCATAAATCAGAGCCCAAAGGCTGTATCTATATGAAGTATATACTAATATGTTATTAATGTGGTGGCATGACAGCGATAGGCTTTATATATAGGCTATAAATAATTGCACAATGAGACACAAGCCACACCAGGGAAATGTAGGAATATTGCGAATGAATAGTATTCAGTATGAATTACAAAAATAGATCTATTTCTGAAAAATAGATCTTGAGGCCCCAGGGGGCCTCAACAAATTGGTCGGAGCCACCAAGCCCATCCCTCCCACTAGTGTGTTTTCTCTTTCTCACTCTCAATCACACACACACACAAAGGCAATTACTAATGTAATGTAATGTAAAGATGTAAGATGTAATTATTAATAAAGAAAAAAAGGGGGATATATTCAGAAGTCTGTATTTTGAATGTGTTTTAAAGACATCTTGCAAAAGGGGAGCCTCGGTCAAATGTTAATGCCATTTGGGGGGCCTTGCCCTGGAAAGGTTTGGGAACCCCTGACATAGACAATGGCAAAGGAAGACAAACGTAAGACAAGGAGTGCAGTGCAAACTAGGAATGCAGTGTGGCTATAGGTCTATACGCATAGGTGCTCGCTAACATGACGTGTTTCGGGTGCAGGTGGTCACGTGACTGTGATGCAGCGAGGTGCAGTGGCTGAGTGGAACTGTAGTACGGAGTTCCTTCTCTGATATACATGACAGGTCATACAAGATAGGCCTAATTATGGGATTTTAAAAAGGACAACAACCACTAAACAAATGTGTAATAATAATAATATTATTATTATTATTATTATTATTATTAAGTGTTAATTCAATTAAATTTTACAATGGACATTGTCTCAGAGCAGCTTTACAGAAACATATAAACACAGGATACAGATTTTAAGTGTGTTAATTTATCCCTATTGAGCAAGCCAGGGTGACGGGGCAAGGAAAAACGCCCTGTTATTATTATTATTATTATTATTATTATTATTATTATTATTATTAGTGGTAGTAGTAGTAGTAGTAGTAGTAGTAGTAGTAGCCTAGTAGTATTGTTGTTGTTATTATTATTATTATTATTATTATTATTATTATTATTATTAGTGGTAGTAGTAGTAGTAGTAGTAGTAGTAGCCTAGTAGTATTGTTGTTGTTATTATTATTATTATTATTATTATTATTATTATTAGTGGTAGTAGTAGTAGTAGTAGTAGTAGTAGTAGCCTAGTAGTATTGTTGTTGTTATTATTATTATTATTATTATTATTATTATTATTATTATTATTAGTGGTAGTAGTAGTAGTAGTAGTAGTAGTAGTAGTAGTAGCCTAGTAGTATTGTTGTTGTTATTATTATTATTATTATTATTATTATTGTTAGTGGTAGTAGTAGTAGTAGTAGTAGTAGTAGTAGTAGTAGCCTAGTAGTATTGTTGTTGTTATTATTATTATTATTATTATTATTATTATTAGTGGTAGTAGTAGTAGTAGTAGTAGTAGTAGTAGCCTAGTAGTATTGTTGTTGTTATTATTATTATTATTATTATTATTATTATTATTATTAGTGGTAGTAGTAGTAGTAGTAGTAGTAGTAGTAGTAGTAGCCTAGTAGTATTGTTGTTGTTATTATTATTATTATTATTATTGTCGTCATTATCATTATTATTATTAACTATTCTTCTTATTATTATGACAAAGAAGTAAATATGTTTTTCCGTTAATTTTTTTATTCAGCTCTTTTACTTTGTGAATAAATTAGTGTGTGGGTATCTCACCATTATGTCACCATCTCCATGACCTACTTAAGCAGTATCTTAGAGATTTGCTCATCTTCCTCCCGCTTTGCACAAGATTTGAATTTCATCAACCGTTTTCTGATCACTTTCAGTTTCATTTTTTCATCACGTCTGCACGACTCTTAAACGACTTTATTGTCAGCTACGCTAATCTTGTAGCTCTAGAGCAAATAATAATACAAGTGAAAACATAAAAAAGCTTAAACAGACTGGACGCTGAATACATCTTGGTGTATGGACATTATTTGAGGTAAGAGAAGATCATTCATTTCCTTACTAATCCTTGTGATCTTCGGGCTGAGTTTTACACCGGCTTTAAGGAGATTTCTTTGTGACTGGGAGCTCAGATCGTGAAGAAATAATAACGTAGTAGAGATTTTACTTTTTGAAAAAAAAAAAAATAAAGTAGGTTGAATTATGGTGCTCAGCGCTGTAGTCGGTAGTCTGTGTTTTTTCATTCATTCTCATTCATTCATTTTAACGGAAGTTGCAATAGAAGGGCAATGATTTTTTTTTTTAACTTCCTGTTAAAAAAAACAAACAAACAAAAAAAACTAGGCGCTTTGTTTTATTAGTTTCTTCAACACTTCTGTTTGAATTTTTTTTTTTTTTTTGCATAGATCATAGTCTAAAGAGACACATCCGTCTTTCTGAATAAATAATGAACGCTATAACTAAGCTTTAGGAGCAGGTTTGTCAGAAGAAGAGAACGGAGGCGAGAGCAATTACACAGGGTTTATTTATCTGTTTATTTATGGGTTTATTTACACAGGGTTTATTTATATAAAAATTAAATATGCGCCTTTTTGTTTTTAATTAATCAGTAAAGGAGTGCAAACTGGAACAGTAACATCCTCTGATGCTGAGCACAAAAACAAGGTGTTTAAATGTCTATGTAAATAAGTTCCAGTTTACTTAAGCATGATATGAGTAAATCATAAGGGAATATAATGAACTTTGCATATCATTGTAGCAACCAAACTCATGCAATTATGTACACCATGAATAACAGTCCAGCTAAAGCCCCTATTTAGGACAAGAGTCTATAGCCTCTTATTTTCGTTAGAAGAAAATAGATTTGGACAGAGTAAGAGGTACAATATATGAAGCACCGACGGACACAGAAAGAGTTTCATACATTCTGCCTCACAAGTCGCATCTTCTTCCAAATCTAAACTATTAGGGTATTATATCGACTAATCAACATGTCTATTAGCAAAAGAAAATGAGAGAAAAACGAAAATAATCTTACCGAACATGTTGACCACGGCAGAACAGGTTATTTATTTTAAATCTGCGCAACGACGTGAGAGAACCTGGAGCTTGTGAGTGCTCGGGGGGAGAGGGGGGTCTGGGGGGGCGGGGTATTGAAATGTCCCTGACCAGGAAGTAGTGATTTTAATGGCGCGAATTTTGAAGAGTGTTCTGGATGCGGTTCTCTGTATAGTTACAGTGTGTGTACTTGTAGAGGAAATGACTTCCTTACTTACTTAGTCAGTATATTAGTTCGTAATTTATATTTTAAATTACGTTTGGACAGAGTCTTGACTATCTGTCTACTGTCTATGACTATCACGTCATCCCTCTTCCTGCTCAGATGGACACTCGAGCTGTCAATCCAAATCTCACTCGCCAATGAGAGTAGATTGCTATTAAGCTCCGCCCACAATATATGACGTCTTTTGCCATGCTTGAAAGAGGAAACTTGAACGAAAGGTTTCAAACGGAAAGCATAAATGAAAACTCAGGCAGCACATTCATAAACCATGATGAGCAAAAACGACGATTAGAAAACTGTTAACAAAGAAAAACTATTTATTTGAACACCATATGTTAAATTTTTTTGCCACTCAGTTAACTGTTTTCAGTTTTAATTTGCTTTTCTTATTTCTGTGTTTTTGTTCGTTTCAGTTACCCTGCATTCAATAGCCTACTTTTGGCACAAATTTAACTCAATACAGTTGCTGGTATTAAAGTACATACATAATATGCGTACCTGTATAATAGCTAGCCTATATCTGATGGCTACACACAAACACAAACATTATTATTATTAGTAGTAGTAGTATTTATACTACTACTACTACTACTACTAATACTACTACTAATAATAATACTCATAATAACAACAACAATAATAATAATAATAATAATTCCGTGAACACCTAACCAACTCATAATAAATAAATAAATAGATAAATAAATAAATAAAATAAAAAATTGCCCTTACACCTCTACTCTGCGCACTTTGCTTCTTCTGGAACTCAATTAATGGATCTTGTATGGTAGCACTACTTGTATTGTTCTCTGCTTGATATATCGCTTTGCTTGTATTTCCTCATTTGTAAGTCGCTTTGGATAAAAGCGTCTGCTAAATGAATAAATGTAAATGTATTATGCTATTATTACCACCTAAACATTGGCGGAAATAATCTGCTTTTCCTTTGAAAAGACTAACCGATTGTGCCTCCGTATAGTCAGTAACGTCCAATACTCCTGGAGTCCTTTACGAAGGTGTTTTAGCTTATTTTGTAAGTTTTTAAGTAGTTCTTTGTTGACTGCAGCTGGAAAAAAACCCCAAACACCTGGCTGAAAAAAACATCGCCAGTCGAAAACCTAACCATCGATTTACACACATTTTCTCGTTATTATACCATAAGCAACATAAAACCAAAACTTATTGAAAAAATAATTATAATGAAAATTATAATAACTGTATAAACTAATAATGAATCGTTATTAAAATGAATAGTATTTATGAAAACAAGATTTGCAGTCGTTATAAACCTTTCGCATATAAATAGCCACACAATGAACCTTTCCTGCATGAATCCAGAAGCACGGCAAACTGCAGCACAAAGAAAACTTCTCAAAGGAAGAACTATCCGAAATGTTGGAAGAAATGAAACCAAAAACAAAACAAACAAAGACGGAATAATTTCCAAATCTTTATCAAAGCAATTCAACAAATGTCTTTAAAAGATTTGGCACTAAGATCAGGAAAAAAATGGTATAACTTCTCAAGTCTGGCAAAAAGAAGAGCTGAGGAGAGAGATGGCTAAGACTGGTGGCAGTTACACCAGCCCTCACTCCAGAAGAGGAAAAAGGACGGGAAATACTAGACCCAACAGCAGCTGAGTGGATATCTGGAGGAGTAGATGTATGCTTAAAAGAGTTCCCATCTCTCCCACCACAAGCTAAATCCCCTGTGCACCCTTCACCCTGCACCAGTTCTGGATCAGCTCCTGGGCCTTCCTCGACAGGGCCCAGTCAGAGGGCTCCACCCGAACAGGCAACACCAAACAAATTCCTGTGGGTGTAGTAATGTAGACAGCCAATACGATTCCATCAAGTCTATTTTAAACCCTGGAATGAAACGAAACTCAGGTTTGAACCAAAGACTTTCACGCTGGGAAGTTAGGCCATGACACGACGCACTACTGCACTATTACAGGCATTAAGATCATTTAAACACACTGACACAATTCAAGCTAGTAGATTTGATTTTTTGTTGGCATTAAATGTACTGTAAGCAATGCAATTACGTTTTAGTAAATGTATATTTATTTTCATGTTTTTGTATACAAACCAGCACACACACAAGCACGCGCACACGCACGCGCTAAATCTGTGATCGCAGTACGAAGGAAACGCCACGTTAACCCCGACTGGTGTTTCATCCAACAGAAAAGTTGTAACCCTTTGGTTTAAACAGTAACTCACTAAATTTATGGTTCGCTCACCCGTCCTTTTGTGTGATTTGTATTTGATTGAAAAATATGTGCTTATCAATTTTTTGTTTCTCTTCCAAAGGCATTTTGAAGAAAAACAAAATCTATAACCCCCCCCCCCTCCCCCCCAAAAAAACACATTGTTGTCTATTATGTAGCTACTCATTCCCTAGGCATAGCTTTGGCTATATATTATTTTAATCTTTGTAGCTTTAACATGAAGTGAAATGAAGAGTAAACAAAAAAAAACGTTCTCAAAATATATTATTTAGCACCTGAAAAGGCCAAAATCTGGAGCCAAATTATTGACCAGGTGAGTTAGCTGTGAATGAAGTAAACTGAAAAGGAAATGGTTTGAAAATGCATATAACATACATAATTTCCCCGGGGGGACGGGGTGAGGACAGAACACACCAATGACCACATACACATAAGAGTTTGTGGCAGTGCAGGATGATGTTCCTGGAAGCGGGTGTAGTTGCAAATGCTTCAGATTAGATCGTCTAAAAACAAGATGTCTCTATCCAATTTAAGCATACATTTGTATGTATATTTATATATAATCTGGCTCTTGGTGTCCAATAATAATTTTATTTCCAATAATTGCTAATTTGTAATGAAGAACGTAAGCGGATATTTTGAGTGCAATTTTTTTTTTTTTTTTTACTCCTGACCTTCTTGATAAATAACCAGTAGATAATCATCCAGATGTGTTGTAAGATCTGCCCATATGTGTTAAATTGAACACAGTGTCTGAACCGCCAGTGATAGGCCTACCTGATGGAGCACAGTAGGCAAATAACTTCGCAAGGGACCTCTCGCACCCTTAGCGAGAATCATACCCCTAGACCAACGAGCCAAGGCGCTCATACATGGACCACCCTGGTCACACAAAGAGCCAGACTATTATATTATATAGTTAATTATTATTTCGTTTATTATTTTATATATATAATAAACAAAATAATAATGATAATTATCAACTATTTTGCATACTACTACTTCAAATAATATATTTAGAAATAATAAATAAATAAATAAATACATACATACATCCATAATCATGTTATATTACAGTTACAGATTGAAGTTTGATCTTTGTTAGAATCGTGATATAAACACTATTTTTGAAGGATTATACACTACGTTTGAGGAAACACTGCATTTATATAAGTCTGGGGTCTTTATAAGTCGTGCTTATGTATATTTTTGTGTGTAAATGCACGTTTCTGCGCCTGAGATGTGGTTTATCAAGTTCAAGTTCAGTTTCGTTTGCCCAGAGAGCTGGCATTTCCCAATGACAACTCTTACACACATTCATATCGTGGAATGCGTTATATTTCCACGTACGGCGGCGGAAAATAAAACTATAATGAGGGATTTTCATATTAATTTCACGCTATCACAGGTTTTCTCAATGTAAATTTGGGCAATATATAGCACACATGTAGTCATGAAATCTAAACAATAACAACAACAACAACAACAAACCTACTTAAGCTAAAACTAAAATCAGCTTCATGCAACAATTTGTCAGTCGTGCAGGATTATGTGGCCGTTCAGAAGCAGAGTAATGTAGGCTGTGTGGGATTTAACTCTGTACAGCTGTGTGCACACACACGTAGTATATACTTTGATAATTGACCCCTGGTTTGATTTGATCCCACATGGTCACTTGAGATTTACTTTTCTCCACTATTGTATTACCCCCCCCCCCCCCCCCCCATATATTAATTAGGGTACAAGTGAGAGATGGTAAATAAAATGAAATGTAATGACACAGTAATGTCTGGACAAATGTATGCTTACATTGGATAGAGACATCTTGTTTTTAGACTGATGATCTAATCTGAAGTATTTTTGCATTTAACAAAAGACATTGATGTGGCTTCTCTTAGCCTGGTAATCCCCCAGAGTTACACCGGCTTCCAGGAACATCGACCTGCACTGCCACAAACTCTTATGTGTATGTGGTTGTTGGTGTGTCTTGTCCTTGCCCCGTCCCCCTGGGGAAATTGTGTGTGTTGCATTTTCTGTTGTATGCATTTCCTTTTCAGTTTACTTAATTCACAGCTAATTCACCTTGTCAATAATTTGGCTCCAGATTTTGGCCTTTTCAGGTGCTAAATAATATATTTAGATAATGTATTTTTGCTGTTTACTCTTCATTTCAGCTCTGTGAGCATGCAGTTTACAGAGTTTTGTGGGTGTCCTCGTAATTTGTGGGCAAATTGCATTCATATACATGCGAGTGCAAAGAAAATCAGTGTTTCTGAATTTTTTTGTTTGGCACAGATTAGACATTAGACAACTTTACTGAAACACTGATAAATAAGGGCCCGTTGTTAGCTGGCTAGCTAATTCAGCCTTGGTACCTGATAATAGGATTATAAATCATTACTTTTCTACAATTTTATACTATAAAGTACTATATGCAAATTATTTTGCAATAACAACAAGGTTATCTGGTTTTCCCCCTAAAACATGCCAGTAGATATTTTTTTACATTGACTCAGACATACAATGTTCATTCTGCTTCAAACTTCACAAGTCTGATAAAAATCCCAGCCGGAAGACAACTACAAGCCAATGTCCAGTTATAGTCATAACTCCACCTGCTGCCAACATGAACTGTCAAAACATGAACTGCCTTCCCTTACTCTGGTAATCCCCATTCCAAGGTATTTTTATATGTCATGATTAGCCTTATAACACCATTCTTAGGTGTTACAACTTCTGTACTGCCATCACATTGATTGCAGTAAAGGTGTTTTAAGTATTGTGCAGCAAAATATAAAGAAATAATAACAGTGTGGCATAGTTTTTAGTCTTTAAAGAGATGGTAAAAAAAAAAAAAAAACTACTTCTAAAACATGTATAAAAATAATACAAACATATTTTACACCAATGATCTAACCAAACATTTTAGATAAACACTGAATTATTATGTGTAACAGTGAGGGCTCAGGCACAGAGTAAGGGTTCATTTGTGGAGAGTTTATTAAACAGCAACAGTCAAAAAAGAGTCCAGGGTCGCTATCAGAATGGCGAGCAGGAACGAGGCCGACAAATCTGTAGGTGCGTCCCAAATCGGACACTTTTGTAATATAAATAGTGTAATTGGTGTGTTCACGCTGAGTTCTTCAAGTTCCTGGATGATGCACTCATTCAACCGAAAAAAACGAAGTGTGGAATGATGGACAATTCATGCACTCAATAGTCACAGCTTTCCTTATGTAGCGGATGGGGAGGGTCTTTATCAGGCACAGATGCTGAACGTAAAAAAAAGATGTTTACATTGCCAGCAGCCATAGTCAAAACCATAGCTTAATATGTTGATTTTAAATTGTGCAAGCAAAATTCGCCTGCGGAGACAATTATGCCTCTGTCTAATGGTGACTGAGGTCTTGTTGGGCATACAAGGAAACATTAACATAAACAGTAAAATGTAGCAATTCATTTTTGTTATCTTTTGGGCCATTTCGCTAATGCTAGCGCCATCGCATTAGGTGCGTTTGACATAATTTGCCCTCGACCAGGAAACAGCATATACCTCCGAATAGTACAATACCGAAAGTGAGCCATTTGAGATGATCCCACCCTTCTGAAATTCATACACTAGATGCCAGTGTATAGTGCATAGTATAAGTGTACAGTGTATAGTATGTCTTTTGGGAAACAACTCGTGTCATGACCCCCAGGGGCAATTCCACCTTGGACCACCCCGTTCCCCGTGTAGAACTTCTTCCTCTGTTGTCTCCCTCCAAAGCTAAGCATTGTTAAAAAACCCATGTGCTTTTAAAGTGAACAATATGAGAATAACCATCAAAGAGTTTCAAAACTCAGGTAAAGGCTGGCCCCTGGTGGTATGTATGGGAGTATACAGATTGTGTATTACAATATCTCAAAAATGGAAATTAAATTATAAGAAACATGGAGACCTAGTAGTTGAGTTTATGGTAGAGCAGTAGACATCATGTATATAGAATATACATGTAATCATTTTGGCTATACAATCCATCTCAATGCATTAAATTATGTGCTGGCCAAATCAGAGGTTCTCAACTGTCAAGTAATCCACGTAATGGAGTTTAGGATGGATGCAAATGCACAGGGTACGAATGCTTGGTATGGTGAAACACACAAATTTCGCAAAGTGATGGTGTTCAAAAAAGTCTCTTATATGGCTGAGTGAGTGAGTGTGAGATTGGCAAAAGGTGTGTGTGATTAGAATTCCAGAGAAGGTGAAGGTGTGTGTGTGTGGGAAGTGTAGTCCATGGCGGCCATGTTTGTAGGCTGCAGTGCAGGATGGGAAATGTAGTCACTGGTTTGCTGTTATATATATATATATATATATATATATAATATAATATATATATATATATATGTAATCTGGGCTGATTGGCATGTCTAAAGTGTCCGCAGTGCATGAATGGGTGTGTGAGTGTGTATGTGATTGTGCCCTGTGATGGATTGGCACCCTGTCCAGGGTGTAACCCGCCTTGTGCCCGATGCTCCGTGGGATAGGCTCTGGTTTCCCCGTGACCCTGAAGAAAGGATAAGCGGTATAGAAGATGGATGGATGGATGTTCTTTTAAAAAAAAATATTATGATCCAAAGAGTAATAACAGTAACGCGCAGCTTTATTAGAGTGTTTTCTTTAGGAGGTGATCTTTGGCTGAGGTCACATCTGCACCAGGCGTCTCACATATCTCTGTGCACAACATGAAACATTGAAAGCTGTCAGAAAACTCACTTTATCAAATTCTATTGTAGACAAATGGCTGAATATTTAAGGAATGAAACTGAATTAAGTGACTCTTACTCTTGATGTCAGATTCTCTTCTACAACATAAAGATGAGGTTACAAAAGAGAACAACAAATATGACCCCAACAACACCATCAGCATGTCCACTGTTCCGGGGGGACGGCACTGCAGGAGTGATCATAAACATATATCTATTTGGTTACCTTTGTTTCATCTAACCTTCTTACATGCGCACTAAGTCCTCTTAAAGAATCAACAACAAGCAAAATAAATTACTGCTCACATTTTATGTTCATGGGTTGCAGAAAATGAAATCCTGACCAGGTAATGAGGCCAGGACTTCTGAATTCTCAGACTTTTTAGTAAAACAGAATATTGGAGATTTTATTATTGCCAAGCCTTCATAGAAAAAAAATACTCACCATTTGTAGTTGGGGTTGTGAGGCAGGCTGAAAGGCAGAAAAGTAACACTAAGTGTTGTAAGACACATATGTATATGCACTGACCTAATAGACCAATTACACAAAGATGCACCTAACATAGACTAAGCCTGTGTCTTTATTATAACTGGTTGTTTGTTTAATAAGATTTAAAACGCTTTACAGAACAGCTAGGTCTACTTAAGAAATAATGTTCACCATAAAAATATAACATTTTCCATGTTTTACATGATGTAAATTAAATAAGATTTTAGCTGCAGTGAGCAAATTTGTGTTATTGTAACTGTCAGTGATGACTGAATCTATATTTGAGTCTCAAACTTAATTTCTTCCTCGGCCACATTAGTATTTTTGTTAGCTTTAACTTGTAACATAGAGTATAAAGTATAGAGTATAACACAGTAGCAGTTTGAATGCTACACTACAGGTGCATTGTGTATTCTATTTATTACTGCTCTAGTCAGAATCATTTCAGTAATCGATACTACTGGGTTTTGATATTGCTTTTTTCAAAGTTCGTGCGGCTGAATGAAATGAGGCAGTGGACCGTATTAACTTTTCGCCAAATCCTTTTTTATTTCAAGTTCTGCACCATTTGGTCTATGTTATACAATAATGTAAGTAATTAATTTCTATTTAGGACCAAGAGAAAGATTTTAGTCTTGCACTTACAAGGGCAGTTGATGATTTTCTGTGGAAATGAAAACAGACAGACAAATCTTAGGCTTACGATTACAAATGAATGCAAGCAGGGATTTTTGGATTAGATTCATTTTGCCATCAGAAACACACTGTTCTGTACACACTCACTGTAAATGTCTATATAAATGAGTTCCAGTTTACGTGAACATGATCTGAGCAGAGCATAAGGAAAGATAATGTGCTCTGCATGGCACTGTAGCAGCTAAACCCATACAGTGATAGCTTAGCTCTGCCTCCCCTTGGCTAGCGACACCAAACTAGTCCAGTAAGAAAAGTTTTATATTTTATCGATCTGGTAGTTGTATAAACAGTGACAACACCCAAGGCAAGTTTAATGATAAATCCAACTTTTCCTGATCATGTCATACATTGACGCGCTAAAATTACTGGAAGAACTACGAGTTTCACTTTGTAGTGTGTTTTTGTAGGCTTGATAGGTTTTCACTTTCATAAGCAGCTACAGGAAATGCTGGGCAGAGGGTGTTGCTGCTAAATGAGGATCTAAAATTTTACTAAATTAATTTATTCATACGTTAATTTTTCCAGCCTGCACTGTTAATGATTAACCAATGTGCTCAATAAAGACCTGAAAAGTGCTGTGTGTATGTTATTAGTTTAGTCAGATTGCGTTTGGCTATAATTGTGACATAGATGAAGATCCGATCACTTTTTACGAATAACCAATGCAAAAACACTGGTAACTCGGTTTACGATTTACAAACGTTTTCTTGCAACTGTAGTGTATATATGATAAAAAAATAAATGTCAGTACTCACCCCGTCACAGACATTTTTGTATGTAACATTGTCATTACAGGTTTTAAAAGTGATGCTACGACGATCTTTGCTGTGAACCATCGTGTCATTAAAATTATCTTCATTGGCCACCACAGTATTCTGAAAAACACAGTTACACACATGTAAAACATTAGAGTTGTCATTTTTATCCTTTCAGCTATAATTAAAGCTCTAAAACTTGTGACCTAAGACTATATCATCCCAGAACATATACAGTGATTCATTGTGTACACAAGTTCGTAATGCATCAAGTGGAAGGCCAAACAATCCATTAGTGTTCCGGTTTTTATTACAATTTGCAGTTCAGCTAACATATACATATTGTCATAAAAGGGAGCTTCGGTATATTATTACAACTAGCTACAATGTAAATATAGATATAGAATTAATATATTATTAGTTACTAGCTAATTAGTGAATCGAGATGTTTGGTTAACCGTTGTAGAAGTTGGTCCGAGGAGGTAGTTACATTTTGAACACCATCAGATTTCATTTAGATTAAGATATAGAAGTCTACCACCAGCTTAAATCAATTGTGGCACAATAACTCGGAGGAACTATTTTCATAAATAAATGTGAAAACAGATAATCAGTCATGTCACATGTCGAGGTTCCGACATAAGAGACACTGACAAGAACACAATCACAGACATAAAGGAGAATATTTCACAAATTGTTTATACTCACATTAACACACCAATTGTATTCATTACAGGAAGCTACGTCCTCAAGTAGATGAAACGTCATGCCATTCGGATCAGACTTAGCAGAACAGTCATTGCCTTCGACTTTGTGTAGCCACAGAAAGTAGATACAGATGACTGTATAACAGTAAATAAAGAAAAATGTCAAACATATTTGTTATGACATTTAAACAATATTTGAGGTGACAGAGTCATTGTATCTAACCCTAATAATGAAATGTAATTTTGTTACTCATTTTAGGCTGTTTATAGCAAAAAAAAAAAATTCAGCAGCAGAGAGCAAACTTATGTGTTATTTATACGAAACTGTGGACTTGCTTACATGGCGTTCATACAATGTTGACCAAATATTTGTTTCCTTCATTATATCTTTCACTATGTGTATACTGTATTAGGTAGTTAGAATGCAGATAAGGTAAAGGCCATTTCAGTTATTATTAGGACATCAGTAAAACACAATGGCACAATGACATAAGATAATAAGATAAGATAAGATAAGACAATATTTTATTAATCCCCAGAAGGGGGGGGGGGGGGGGGGGGGTTGGGGGTGTTTGTCAAATCGTTACTACAGTCAGATGTGTGACCTCGCGGTCTGACCGAATCGTCAAGTGCAGAGGTTTTCAACCTTTCGTAACTAAAGCTGTGAGTGCAGCGGGAAAGCAGGACCACGTACTTGCAGGACAGTAATGGCGACATGTGGAAAGGTTTTTCCAAAAAGTCGCTAGATTTGTCGATAGGCGCTTTTATTTTTGCAACAAAAAATAAGTCGCTGAAGGGGTCTGAAAAGTCGCTAATTGGCAGCACTCTGTGGTCTGCACTGACAGCTAGATAAAAGACAGACTAAGCTTCGCCTCTCCCCAGCGAAACGAAAAGACAGAGGGAGAGAGAGCGCTGGGTTTTCATTTATGTACACTCTATTTGAAGCAATCAAATACACCGAGAACCCAAATGATGCCCTGTCTGTGTTTTTTTTTTTTTTTTCTTGAAAAGAATATACGCCCCCTCCCATCTCTCCGCCCTCCGGGTTGAGAACCACTGATCTAGTGTGCGCGTTATAATGGAGGATTATAATGTTAAAAATCGGTTGAAACTGTACTTATGTATGTGGACTCCAACAGTTGGATATTTCTTTCTGAAACTGTCAAGATCTGGTTTGTGTAGTGCGAAATGAATCATACTTACAAACCACGCGCGCGCGCAAGACGTCTCCAGCGAGTGGGAACATCCCTGTTACAGTAAATATAGAGGAGAGTCAGTAGAGTCCTACTGAAAAATAAATAGACTGAACTCCTGAGTCGCTTGTACGTGTTTAGATTTTGATAACACGAACTCCTAACGCTGTTACCTTCGCGCAATAAAGCACTCAAAGCTGAACTCCGCCTCTGGGCACGTGTGTCTCAAATTCCCCCACTCGCCAAAGGAAAGTGTGGCGTGCGTGTGTATTATATCTCTCCTCCTCCACCATTCACTGCGAGTACAGCACGAGTGTCCGAATTCCTCTAGAAATCAAATGATTCTGATAAAATTCTATTCAGTTATGATTTATAATGCACTTATACATTTTTTTCTTCCGCATTCAGACCACTGCAGACTCTCGACCTCATTGTAGTGTTATAAACTAATTATTAAAACTGCACACATTCAATAACATTTAACAGTAACAGGAGGAACTCCACCGAATATAGTGAAGTAAAAGTACATTTCTGTGATTAACAATTAACTTGAGTAAGAGTAGCATATAAGTATGGCCAGTTAAACCTACTCTTAGAAGTATTGTTTTCCTCCAAAAAGTTACTCAAGTAAATGTAACAAAGTAAATGTAACAAAGTAAATGTAGCACGTTATTGCTCACCTGTTGTTTTTGGTGAGTTAACAGGTAATTAGAACCAGCTCATTTCCCCTCTACAATTCTATATTTAGCTTTAAAAGAATGCTGAGTCAACCTCACTCTGGTTATAAAACTGCTCTTTTGACAGGAACTGATGTTGTCTGTGTTGTTCATGTAGCACATCTGTTCCAGCTTCAGGATGTGTTGTCAAATCAACTTTGTAGCTTAATAACGGATTCACTGGTCTAGCTACTTAGTGTTGTTACAGCAGGGTTGCTTTATATGCTTTTGCTTGTATGGAATGAGGCAAATGAGACTGTGATCAGAATGCCTGAGAGATACATGCATGACAGCCCGATGTGCATATGTTTATTCACAGTGTAGCAATGTTCCACACGTTTCTCTTCATTCATGGCTTCAGAGGACTTGTCTGAATTCGGGCATTTCCTTTGTTAGCTTTGCACTGTTAAGGTCTTGATTAAAGTTAAAGTTTTAAGAATGGCTACTCAAGATAAACTAAAATCATTACTGCATGGCTGTCAATAATGTGAATATTGTTAACATAATACTATTTTAGAGCAGTTTTGCCATCATGTAATGCATTCACTTTAAGTTAGAAGTGCTGGAAGGACATGCACGATGTGTTTATTATGGAGAACCTGGAACCCCTACCCCCAGGTGTTTCTGTGGATAAATTCTGCTAATTAAAATAAAATTAAAATTTAGTTAAAAAAAAAAGATAATCCTACTGGATATTCCCAGATTCTTCCAGATGACTCCAAGTACCCTCTCCACAAACCCGAATAACTTCTGCCTGAAGGTGGTTTCCCTTTGATGACTTATTTGTAGATCTGCTGTTAGGTGGTCCGTGGATGAGCTCGTTGCTACAGCACCATGATACCTCAAGAATGCTGTTGGCGAGAGGTCTTTATACCTAGGGTTAGACCCTAACCCTGACACTGTTCATCCAAATCTGGAGACCACACCGTCAGAGTCACTAGGACTGGAACATGGATCCATTGGACATTGTTGATGAGCACTCTGGGATAGGGTCTCTTCACCACACCTGATGAAGGAACTGGTTGCTCCGGCACTCTTGCATCTTTACTGCTGTCAGGAGGGCCGCCATCATAATTACAAATATTCACATAGGCTACATTTTCATGCCAATTTAGACAAATTTAGAGTCGTGAATCCACATAGTGTGCAGTGTTTTAATTTCACTGCAAGTTATATGTTGTATATAATTGTGACAAATAAAAAATTGTGAATCTTGACATTTATTGGGAGGACACTGGAGAACTCTCAACAGCACAAGGAGAACATAATTTATAGCAGCTGAATTTAGACAATCAGCATGCTGTTGTTTTTCATATTGTTTTTCACTTTTGGAGATGACCATATTTTAAATACTATAACACATTTGATTGATATACTGTATGTCCAAACAAGACACCAATACAGTTCAGGAAAATCTATAGTCAGAACTATACATAGTAGCATTTTTTTTTTTTCATTTCCCAGGTTTTCCCAGGCTCTCTCACTTTTAATAAATGTGAACTGTCCTGTAGACTCCATTGAAAGAATAAGCTATAAACAAATACATACAATTAATTTACTCCCACACTTTCCTGTACTGTCTATGATCTCCCCCTACTTGTGGCCAAAAAAAAAAAAACACCCTGATGCAAGACCTGGGGAAGATTTCATCATACTACAGTATGAATGGTCATTACAATGGGTACATTGTGACCCATTAACACAATCTGACAGAGTTTTTCTTTCTTTTTTTTTTTTTTTTTTTACACATGGTTTCTGTCAGGACAATAAATAACCAACTGGAATAATTATACATGCGCATTCATTCTGCAAAAGCAAAAGTGATCACTGCTACATCACAATCACTTCTCCTTACCAATACAACAAAAACAGGAAAGCAATTCAGCTGCCATAAACACAATACTGTGACTCATCTGCACGTCCCTAGGCCATTTCTAGTTATGGAAATAACTTCCGATGGACTACGTGACTGGATTTGCTGATATTTGTATTTCACTCTAGTTAAACACAGCTTAAATTTCTCTCAGTTATTTGTCTCAAAAACTTACAGATACTAATGTTCAATTCACTTCACTATACTGTATATATTATGCATTATTAATACATAAACATGTCCAGTTAAATTCATTCACTTCTCACAGACAGTGTGTGATGTTATATGTAATTCTGGAATGTACATACGAAACAGCATGTACATTTGGCTGTTTTATTGTAATGAGAGATTTGATGATAAACTGTGTTTCAGGGGGTTTTAGGAATGTGAATAATTTCCACTGACAGTTATTAAGGATAGGATTAGGTTTATGAAATGATTATGATTACAGCTAAGCATTTACAAAGACTTATTGACTAACATAAAAATGACACTTTTGATCACAGAGTATGCTTTTTGTGTCAACCTTTCTATATTTGAGGAACACTTAATTAGAAATTAATTAATGACTTTAGATATTAGATTAGATATTTGATCCATACATTTAATAATAAATAAAAAAAAAGCTGATTTTGTTCATCATGAAAACACAATTGTACAATTGTAACACTGTCCAAAAGTATATATGAAACAAAGCCCGAATGCTATAGTGGTAGCCTCATGCCAGATGTAATGGGACACATGTCTTCCAAAAAGTTCCATTTTTGACTCCTCAGTCCATCAACCCAAAAGGCTTGGAGGCCATCCAGGTATTTTTTGGAAGATGTGAGATGAGCCTTTACGTTCCTCTTGAATAGCACTGATTTTCTCATTGCAGCTCCCCCATGGATACCATTTTGGCCAGTTTCTAATGGTGGATATTCATGAAGATGGCTTACATATACAAATAAAGAAAATAAATGATAATGAAAATGAATGAATACATCAAAGATGAAAACAAACCTGCTTCCCTTCCTCCCAATCTAACCCAAAACCACAAACACCACACGCAACAAAAATGGCAGCCAAGCCCTACATCTAGTGTATAAATGTATACTGAAGAAATGTATACACATATCAGAACCGAAGCGCGGTCATATACCAAATATCAATCCCAAATATCACATCACAGAGCACAAGACACATTGAATGGGCATAAAAGCTGCTTACATCCTTTTGGGATGATATGATGAGTACCAACACACACAGATACGCACACAGAGGGAATAAATGCAGAAAGTAACAGGTGTCTGTATTGGGTTCTGTTGTGAGATAATGGCTCTAGTGGAATCAGTAGGATGGAATAATATATTGAATTAGTTCAAGTTGTTCGATAATAGTTATGAGAAGTGTGTGTCCTGTATAGTGTGTTCATGACGACAAGAGTAATTCTGTGTAGCACAATGTTTTCTCCAGCGAACAATTCCAAAATGTATAGCAAAAAACAGACAAAAGGTCTGTTGATCAGCAAATGTATAAATAAATAAAAAATTCTAGTATAAACTAGAACAGGGAGAATCTCAAAATCAGAGCGCGATAGCAAACTTGGTACAAAACCAGGATATCAAACACGGTGACAAAGACTTGGCATATTAGGAGCTAAATCACTAAACAATACTTTTAATTGACAGTTGGTTTTGTGAGTGTTTATATAGAGGGGAGTTGTGTAAGAAAAAATTATGAGGACTTGAGATCTCAAAGAAGAATAACTTTATTCCAGTGTATCAGTGACAAAGTACATGGAGCACTTTGGGTTCCACTTTGGGGTGGAGTCTAAGTGAACAATATCAGCTCAGATATTTTATACTGTTTTTCAGGCGAAGTGATCACTTTCTGTTCTCACACTATTGATGTCATTACTTGTGTGCCCACCCAAATTGTGGGGTGATATTGTTGCAGGGTACTTTACGTATTGGCCGCCATGCAGTATGGGAAATGTAGTCACTGGTTTGCTGTGATATGACAGACAGTTAATTTGCATGTTGGGAGTTGGAGTCCAAGGTGGCCATGTTTGTAGGCAGCGATGCTAGTTGCTAATGGGAGGTTGTGGTGGCCATGTTTGTAGGCTGTGAGGCAGTTTGGGAAATGCTGTTTGACACCAGTTCTGCCCTAGACAGGTGGTGATGCCCTGCTTGTCTGTAGTCCCATCTGTACCAGGAATCTCATCTATTTTGAAAACATCTGTACACGGAGCATAACACATTAACATACGTTAGAATGTTCATACAGTATGTGGGCCTTCACCCACAATGTTTTTTTTTTTAGTGGGGGGGCTCTCCCACAATATTCATTAGCCCCCCCTAAGCAAATCAATACATCAGCCAATATATTTTCTTTTTTTCCCATCAACGGTTCGATTCCATCGCATCTTAAAACTGTACTGGGCACTGGGACCTGGGGGAGCGCAGATCACGCGATCACGCGCCTCTCGTAGTCTTAAAGGGAAATACTCCCAGATCTTTACAGGTGGTGACGCAACACAAGGGATCACCAAACCATAGGCTATCAGTCAGGGTCAGAGAATACGCGGGGCATGTTTAATAAAACGTAAATTCGTCCCCCTCAGTTTTTCACTCCCGTGGCCTATTTGTATAAGCCTATCTTTGATTTCTATAGCTACGTGTACGATACAATCCACTGTATTCACGTCAGAGTCCAAATTCGTTCACTAATTTTCGTTCACTTCTTCCCCATATAGTTGACTCAAACAGCATTCGTGTTTTTGCCGCTTTGAGCTCATCTCGACCTGTGAGAGCTCAGCGTGGGTGTGAGCAGGGGCGTGACACGTGACATAAGTGACCAGTTGGCATGGCAACGTCAGACTTAAGCTATGTCTGAAATCGCTCACTCGTTCACTCATTCACTATTCACTCCTTTTTCACTAGGCTAAGTCGAGTGCATGATTGTAAGTTCTTTTGTCACGTGGTATTCGTGTTGCACAACGATAAATAATTTGCTACATATTTCTTTTTAAACGCTGTCTATTTCCATTGATGAATAATTAGTAAGATTTGAGGTAATATTAGCCTGACCACAGTCCCGCACAAACCTGCGCTTATTTTCAAACTTTTGTAAAGTGTAACCCTGTTATTTTGAAACGTTTACAAGTAATAAAAGTGAGTTGTTCCATCGGTGGCCATTTCCTTCATGTCTATTTCACGACTACTACCACTGCTTGTTTTTGTCTGCGTTCATGATAGCAGTTGTAGTATTTTGTTATGGTGCCAAAGATGGATTTAAGAATTAAATTAGGCTATAAGATGTTATTTTCTATTCTGATGAAACTCTATTCTTTTATCCTTTTCTATTCTGTCTTCAGAAAGATCAATCATGATCTGTTGTAGACCTACTGGCTGGAATTAATACTTGGCTTGAGTCAGTGTGAGTATTTTTATTATTATTCCTTCCAGTAATATTAATTGTAGGCCTATTGAAAATACAAACATAAAATGCAACTTTTTGTTTTGTCACATGAACTCTAATAAATGTTTCGTTAGGTTAGTGCAATGCTTCCCTGAAACTCATTGCTGTACAGTGCTTACTCCAGTAGTAGTGTTCAATTCGAATAAAACGAATTAGCCTTATATATTTTTAGTCTTATTTAGACAAAAAAAGAGAAAAAGTAATAGATTTACTACAGCAAATTTTGTCGACACAAACTAAACCGTTTTAGTAAAAAAAAAGGTTTAATCTTGTTTTTCCTCCAAAATTTTCTCAATATGATTATTTTGAGTTTTTCTTAATGAATTTTCCTTCTTAAATGGAATTGGATAACGGGCTTACTAAAGCCTCCTTCTGTAATAATAATAATAATAATGATAATAATAATAATAATAATAATAATAATAATAAATTATTATTATTAACAACAAGTATTATTATTATTATTATTATTATTATTATTATTATTATTATTATCCCTACAGCAGCACATCTAACATACAACAGTTCGAGAAAAAGAAATAAATTTCACTGTCTTTGGTAGGTGTCATAACGTATTGTTGCGTTGTCGAGTTTTGAGAATTGTTATAATTATTTTATCCTAACAAAACGGATACAAAAGCACGAGCAAGAGTGTGATTAGACTGAAGATCTGCACACAAGCACGAGTCCGATGGGCGAGGAAACAGATCATGAAGAAGCCTCACTCACTTTACAGCACCTTGATTTGTGCATTCCCGTTAAAGGTGCTCCGGTGGAATTGGCGTCCCTTTCATATTTGAAGTCAAATGTTACAGTGGTGCTTGAAAGTTTGTGAACCCTTTGGAATTTTCTATACATCTGCATAAATATGACCTATAACATCAGAATTTCACATACGCCCTGAAAGTACCTATTTAAACAAGCGAGACAAAAATAGGCTATTACATTTACTCATTTATTTATTTATTTATTTATTTATTTATTTATTTCCTTAATAAATGACCAAGTATAATAGCCTATTTTTGTCTCGTTTGTTTAAATTGGTTCTCTTTATCTACTTTTAGGAAAAAATCTGACGATGTTTTAGGTCATATTCATGCAGAAATATAGAAAATTCTAAAGGGTTCACAAACTTTCAAGCACCATTGTATATTCCTGAAAAGTATGGTTTGCCATGTCCACAGATGCTGCTGCTAACGCTACTGTACTAGTAACGGTGAAATTCACACGGTGAACACAGGGGAGTGGATATACACACAATGAAACCTTTCGCTGTGGTTATATGAAATACAAGCAGTCTTAAAAAGCCGCTCGACCAATCAAATTAGTGGCCCAAAACTGTTTATATAAAAAATAAAATGTAATTAAGCGGATCTTTATACGAGTCAAATAACATTATATCTGTGTAGTAACTGCGCTATAAAGATATTCCCAAAAGGGCATTATAAAACCTTCCCAGACTTTGCTAATTCGTCCCATTGACTTATATTCAAACTCAACAGGATTCTCAGAGCTTCTGTTTTCCTGACACCTCTCTTTATGCTTTCCAAAGTAATCTATTATAAATTAAATAACAGTAACAAAAGGTGCACCTTCAATCACAGTGTAGCACAGTGTAGTGAGTCTGGATTCTCTCTTTTCATCGTTCATTCCTCTACAGTAACCACTTTATCCTGGTTAGGGCTAGGAGCCTGTCATAGGAACACTGGTAATATACCCTGTATAGGATGCCAGTCCATTGGAGGTGACCATGAACACACACATTAACACACTCATTCACATCCAAGGCCACAGAAGAGAAACTCCACACACAAAGTTTCAACCTGAGCTTAGAATGTAACTAGGGACCTTTTTGACATTTAGCATTTGGTTGCTGTGCTACAGGATGCACACAGGATGTGGTCAGAGGCAAATGGCTTCCAAAATGAAAAAACATTAATTGTGTGAAAGAGTACAAGAGGTTGTAGTTAAGAAAATAGTGATGGTTGCACACCATGTAATGACTCAGCAACTAACAATTGAGTATTGTAATTGAACTTCGGCAGTGGTTAATGACAAAGAACGACTTCACTTTTGTAATTGAGAGGCCAGGTTATGTACAGAGCAGAGATGGATGCGATAAGGAAATGGCAAGATGTACAAGAATACACCACAGTGTGAAATTGGGTATACAGACCAAGAAATTTCTCTGTGTACATTGATAAGAAGATATACAGACTTATTTCTTAAAAGGGAAAATATATCAGCAAAAATGTTCCCTCCTAAGTCATTTGGTAAAAATTTTAGTGTGTGATTCCCTCCTTCACTAATTTTGTTTGCTTTTATGGTTTCTAGTGTTTCATGGTTAATAGGTACTTTCCAGCCAGATCCTCATGATGTCATGAACTCACAGCAGACCAATTTCTCCTAGGAAATCCTAGTCCAGTGCTCTGCCTGTGTATGTCCTGAGATAATGCTGTACATCTCTCTATTGATCGAGTAGTGATCTGAGCTCCTCTAAATCCTCCTGTTCCACATTTTCCAACAAAAAACTACATATTTACTGATGACACAAACATGTACCAAAATATCATGAGTTAAATGAGTTTAAAGAAACTGGATGACTGATAGTGATTGCTTCCTATACGGGCTTGACAGTGGCTAATAACTGTTTCTGAGACAGCTCAGCTGATGAGTTCTCCTCTAGGTGATTGAGACCATTTTTATAACTGTTTCCTCTGTGCACATATGTAGCAGCAGCATATGTAGCATATGTAGCAGCAGTAGTTGAAGCGGAGTGCTGAAAATCATCATCAAAATGGTCAAATTCTTGCTTGAGCTGTATCCAAACTGGCATTATAGTTACTAGTGCCTGACAGAGATCATGCACTCATGAATCAACCAGCTGCATAAAGTAAGGCCTTGCCTCAGACTAGTCAATATAATTGACTAATAATTGATTGACACATTAATTAATTGTATAATTTCCGGTCCTAGAGTGGCAAAAAAAGGCTCTCTAAATCTGTTCTTAAAATCTGAATCAAAATCAAAATCTCCTGCCGATTCACATTTTTTCTGTGAACACTTAATGATTTGCTACTCATTTTTTTGAGGTTTTATTCTACCAATAGTGTCTAATTACATAAAGACATGTTGAATAGACTTCATTAACATATTCAGATGTTAGTTAAACATATTGATTACGCCTCATAAATATTTTCCATAATCATCGTCACAGTGCCAGACAGGAGAGGATCCTCAGTCAGACAGGGTTAATGTCAATATTCAGAAAGCCAGAAAAACAAGCGAGGGCCAAAACGAGAAAACACGAAAATACAGGACATGGAAAAAGGCAAATACGACTCGCACTTAGATGACTTGAAGAAATGAATGATAAGACAATATCACAATATCAATATTCACAATGGGCAAATGGGGTAATAACCAATGATAATACAATACTTGGGACATGAATAAAAACAAAAGATTTGAGATGCAGGCAATTTGCACTTTCTAATTACTATACAATTATATCATTACTCTAATAATCATTACAATTTTCAAATGAAATGGACTCAAGTTCATATGGCCATTATTTAAAAAAAGTGTACAATAAATATCTTCATATTGATTATTTTGAAAGGATATTATTTTATTTAGTTAGGGGCAGGGACGTCCCTAGGATATAATATATTATAATACACTATGTGGCCAAATGTTTGTGGACACCTGACCATCCATCACACCCATACAGTATGTGGGCCTTCACCCACAATGTTTTTTTTTTTAGTGGGGGGGCTCTCCCACAATATTCATTAGCCCCCCCTAAGCAAATCAATACATCAGCCAATATATTTTCTTTTTTTCCCATCAACGGTTCGATTCCATCGCATCTTAAAACTGTACTGGGCACTGGGACCTGGGGGAGCGCAGATCACGCGATCACGCGCCTCTCGTAGTCTTAAAGGGAAATACTCCCAGATCTTTACAGGTGGTGACGCAACACAAGGGATCACCAAACCATAGGCTATCAGTCAGGGTCAGAGAATACGCGGGGCATGTTTAATAAAACGTAAATTCGTCCCCCGCAGTTTTTCACTCCCGTGGCCTATTTGTATAAGCCTATCTTTGATTTCTATAGCTACGTGTACGATACAATCCACTGTATTCACGTCAGAGTCCAAATTCGTTCACTAATTTTCGTTTACTACAGCAAATTTTGTCGACACAAACTAAACCGTTTTAGTAAAAAAAAAAGGTTTAATCTTGTTTTTCCTCCAAAATTTTCTTAATATGTTTATTTTGAGTTTTTTAAATGAATGTTCCTTCTTAAATGGAATTGGATAACGGGCTTACTAAAGCCTCCTTCTATAATAATAATAATAATAATAATAATAATAAATTAATAATAATTTAATTATTATTAATTTATTATTTAATTAATAATAACAACAACTATTATTATAATTATTATTATAATTATTATTATTATTATTATTATTATTATTATTATTATTATTTATTATCCCTACAGCAGCATATCTAACATACAACAGCTCGAGAAAAAGAAATAAATTTCGCTGTCTTTGGTAGGTGTCATAACGTACAGTTGCGTTGTCGAGTTTTGAGAATTGTTATATATACATTAGTTATACTAGATGGCATACCTTTGTCATCAATAAGCTTTTTTACTGCTTATTCTTTCACTGGCAATTCATTTGTTTTTGCTGTAGACTGAAGATATTTAAGATGTTTGAGATCAAAATATGAATATGAATGTCCAAAACAAGCCATAAGAAGAAATATTTGCATACAGGTTCATGACCCTAAATGAGGAAAGTAAAAAAAAAAATTCAAAGAGAAAAAGAGAGATTAACCAGTATTTCAGACATCTCAAATGTGGAAATGGGTCAAATTGACCCATAACATAATAGGAAGATTAATTAATATTATGGATTAATTTGTAGAGTGGAAAGAATATTTTATTTTGACTACATAATCATAGTTGCTGTTTTGTGTTGGTTTGAAAATCCAAATTGTGAGTTTCAACTAGTGCATTATTTCTTGGCTGGCACACACACACACACACACACACACACACACACACAGTACAACAATATAACTGATCACAAAATATATTAATATATTATATATGTTTGATTTTGTGTTTATTGTTTATGGTTAACAATCGAGTCCACAAAATGGCTGGCCACAAAATATTTTTTATTTATTTATGGTATTTGGCAGACGCCCTTAACCAGAGCGACTTATATTTATCTCATTCATACATGTGAGCAATTGAGGTTAAGGGCCCTTACTCACTGCCCAACAATGGCAGCTTGGCAGTGCTGGGGTTTGAACTCATGATCTTCTGAGCAGTAGACCAACACCTTAACCACTGCTACTTGTAAATATCTTAAAGTCTTAAAGGGAAATGCTTCCCTGAAACTCATTGCTGTACAGCGCTTACTCCAATAGTAGTGTTCATTTCGAATAAAACGAATTAGCCTTATTTATTTTTAGTCTTATTTGGACAAAAAAAAAAAGAGAAAAAGTAATAGTTTTACTACAGCAAATTTTGTCGACACAAACTAAACCGTTTTAGTAAAAAAAAAAAAGGTTTAATCTAGGTGCTGTAAAGTGAGTGAGGCTTCTTCATGATCTGTTTCCTCGCCCATCGGACTCGTGCTTGTGTGCCGATCTTCAGTCTAATCACACTCTTGCTTGTGCTTTTGTATCCATTTTGTTAGGATAAAATAATTATAATAATTCTCAAAACTCGACAACGCAACTATACGTTATGACACCTACCAAAGACAGTGAAATTTATTTATTTTTCTCGAGCTGTTGTATGTTCCACAAAAAAAGCACCTTCCACAAAACCTAGTTGTTCCTCTGGATTGAATGACCTTGTCTGTTAGGTACCATTTACGTATTGAAAGTAATCATTTCCTATAGACCATATTGACTCATATAGTTTGATATTACTCAAATGTAGTTTCATATAAAATTAGGTACAACTCTGTGGTTGTGTGACCATCCTGTACAGTCACTTCATCTTCCTGTAGTCCTTTATGTAGATAATCATCTGTTTGCAAAACCTGCAGCCCCACTAAGGCCTTAAGCTTGTGAATTCTAGTTATTACTGCTCTAGTCGGAAACATTTGAGTAATCGATACTACTGGGTTTTTATATTGCTTTTTTCAAATTTGAATGAAATGAGGCAGTGGACCGTATTAACTTTTCGCCAAATACTTTTTTTTATTTCAAGTTCTGCACCATTTGGTCTATGTTATACAATAATGTAAATAATTAATTTCTGTTTAGGATCAAGAGAAAGATTTTAGCGTTGCACTTACAAGGGCAGTTGATGATTTTCTGTGGAAATGAAAACAGAGAGACAAATCTTAGGCTTACGATTACAAATGAATGCAAGCAGGGATTTTTGGATTAGATTCATTTTGCCATCAGAAACACACTGTTCTGTACACACTCACTGTAAATGTCTATATCAGGGGTGTCCAGTCTTATCCGCAAAGGGCCGGTGTGGGTGTAGGTTTTCATTCCAACCAAAGACTTCAGCAGCAGAGAGCGAACGTTTGTGTTAATTATGCGGAACTGTGGACCTGCTCACATAGCCTGACGTGGTCATACAATGTTGACCACACACACACACACACACACACACACACACACTCACTCACTCACTCACTTATTTTACACCTTGGGGCACATAACAACATGCATAGAGACACAGAACCCTGGTATTGGCTACTCGAGATAAACTAAAATCATTACTGCCTGACTGTCAATAATGTGAATAATGTTAACATAATAATATAGAGCAGTTTTGCCATCATGTAATGCCTTCACTTTAAGTTAGAAGTGCTGGAAAGATATACACGATGTGTTTATTATGGAGAACCTGGAACCCCTTCTCCAGGTGTTTCTGTGGATAAATTCTGCTAATTAAAATAAAATAAAAATGTAGTTAAAAAAAAAGTTTTTCTGACAATAATACACTTTGACTTGTCTGTAAATTGATTAAGGAGCCATTGAACAAACACAGCGGGAAATGCAGTCTGCCTGAAGATGTCTAAAGCTTGATTCACACTGCACCAAAAGACGCTGACCCATGCCAACTGACACCTTTGTCAGGTTATGTCGTGTGTTAACTCTGTTGCCGCTGGGCGGCGGTTGTTTTCAACAACTGAACATATTTAGCTGGCGTTTGTCATGGAATGTCTGAGCAGTGTGGTATGATTTCCCAACAAACTCTGACATAAACTGACCTGGAATATCTCAGAAATATTTCTAAAATAAGAAACATATTGTCACTACATGATGCGGAAATACTAGTTCATGCATTCGTCACCTCTAGATTAGATTACTGTAATGCCATACTGTCTGGATGTTCCAGTAGGAATATAAATAAGCTCCAGTTAGTCCAGAATGCAGCTGCTAGAGTCCTAACTAGAACTAGAAGATACGACCTTATCACACCGATATTATCAATACTGCACTGGCTCCCAGTAAAATCTCGCATTAATTATAAAATACTTTTATTAACCTATAAAGCACTAAATGGTCTCGCGCCACAATATCTAAGCGACCTTTTGGTTTTATATGATCCGCCACGCCTACTTAGGTCAAAAGATGCAGGCTATTTGCCGGTACCTCGAATAGTGAAGGCTACAGCAGGGGGAAGAGCTTTCTCTTATAGAGCCCCACAGTTATGGAACAGTCTTCCTATTAGTGTTCGGGACTCAGACACAGTCTCAGTGTTTAAGTCTAGGCTTAAAACGTATTTGTTTACTCAAGCCTACCCTGACTAGATTCTGTTCTACTACTTCGCAGTCATAATTATCTTTTTTCTCCCTCTCTCCTTTCGCCGAGCCCCACGCGATTTTATGGAGATACTAGAGATCCAGATCCTTTCTGCCTCTGGATGGAGCTCAAATCTTCTTTAATTCCAGACTGCTGGGACTACGGCTGCTCCTAACGCCATACAGACTTCATATAAATCCATAATGAACTTTTTCACACTAACTGTTGTTACCCAGATGAGGATGGGTTCCCTTCTGAGTCGGGTTCCTCTCAAGGTTTCTTCCTCTTAAAACATCTTAGGGAGTTTTTCCTTGCCACCGTCGCCACTCAGTGGCTTGCTCAGTTGGGATAAATTCGCACCTTTAATATCTGTATACCATGTTGATATTTCTGTAAAGCTGCTTTGAGACAATGTCTATTGTAAAAAGCGCTATACAAATAAAATTGAATTGAATTGAATTGAACCTGGGCACAAACCGTTGCCATGACAATGTGGCAAGCATCCCTGAAAACTCCGTAAAACGAAAGCCTGTGTGCTAGGTGCTAGGTGGACATACTTCTAAAAAGACTGTGTCCATACATTTTTTTTTTCTTGCATGTGAGAGCTACTTGCGTAAAATATGTGAAAATTGGACAAAACAGTTGGATTGATCATAAAACCTGCCTTTGGTGTTATCAGTGTTTGCAGGACTGATAAAATATAAAACCTTTTGGCTATCTAACACAAGACTAGGCTAGTTTGGTGTTGCTATCCAAAGGGAGGCACACCTAAGCTATCATTTTATCAGTTTAGCTGACTGCAGTGCCATGCGAAGTGAGTTAGTTGTATTTACCCTGTAAGAATGGGAAATGAAGATCATAGGGTTTCACTTATAATTTGGTACTATATATAATGTTTCTTGGCTTAGGAGGAGAGGAATCCATCAAGAACCATCACAGCCAGTGGGAATGTCCTAAAGTAATCATTCAGTTATCTGCAATTTGGCATCTTAATAAAGAACACATACAGCATACCATAATACATTGGCAAACAATGAGGAATATACATGTGCAAACAGCAGTGTTGAAAGTTACATCCAAAATTAAACCCGTATAAGCAATAGCCAGGTCTCTGTCATGCATCTGTTTTGTCAGAACCTTGTCCTTTTCTTCAAGACCTTGTTGTGCTTTAACAATGTGACTATATTTCTTTTGCATCAATGACATTAGCATATTGTCTAGTTTTGGGTAACTCAAAATCAAATTCTGGGATATTTTCCACAAAACCTAGTTGTTCCTCTGGATTGAATGACCTTGTCTGTTGGGTACCATTTACGTATTGAAAGTAATCATTTCCTATAGACCATGTTGACTCGTATAGTTTGATATTACTCATATGTAGTTTCATATAAAATTAGGTGAAATTTGCTCTGTGGTGGTGTGACCATCCTGTACAATCACTTCTTCTTCTTGTAGTCCCTCATGTAGATAATCATCTGTTTGAAAACCTGCAGCCCCACTAAGGCCTTAAGCTTGAGTTCATTCTTGCAGAGTTCTTGGGCACTAATCCTACTGGATATTCCCAGATTCTTCCAGATGACTCCAAGTACCCTCTCCACAAACCCGAATAACTTCTGCCTGAAGGTGGTTTCCCTTTGATGATTTACTTGTAGATCTGCTGTTAGGTGGTCCGTGGATGAGCTCGTTGCTACAGCACCATGATACCTCAAGAATGCTGTTGGCGAGAGGTCTTTATACCTAGGGTTAGACCCTAACCCTGACACTGTTCATCCAAATCTGGAGACCACACCGTCAGAGTCACTAGGACTGGAACATGGATCCATTGGACATTGTTGATGAGCACTCTGGGATAGGGTCTCTTCACCACAAATGATGAAGGAACTGGTTGCTCCGGCACTCTTGCATCTTTACTGCTGTCAGGAGGGCCGCCATCATAATTACAAATATTCACATAGGCTACATTTTCATGCCAATTTAGACAAATTTAGAGTCGTGAATCCACATAGTGTGCAGTGTTTTAATTTCATTGCAAGTTATATGTTGTATATAATTGTGACAAATAAAAAATTGTGAATCTTGACATTTATTGGGAGGACACTGGAGAACTCTCAACAGCACAAGGAGAACATAATTTATAGCAGCTGAATTTAGACAATCAGCATGCTGTTGTTTTTCATATTTTTTTTTACTTTTGGAGATGACCATATTTTAAATACTATAAGACATTTGATTGAAATACTGTATGTCCAAATAAGACACCAATTCAGTTCAGGAAAATTTATAGTCAGAATTATACATAGTAGCATTTTTATTTATTTCCCAGGTTTTCCCAGGCTCTCTCACTTTTAATAAATGTGAACTGTCCTGTAGGCTCCATTGAAAGAAGAAGCTATAAACAAATACTTACAATCCATTTACTCCCTCACTTTCCTGTATCGTCTAAGATTTCCCCCTACTTGGCTTCCCCCCCCCCCCCCCCCAAAAAAAAAAAACCACCCTGATGCAAGACCTGGGGAAGATTTCATCATGCTACAGTATGAATGGTCATTACAGTGGTGTACATTTTTTTAACACATGGTTTCTGTCAAGACAGTAAATAATCAACTGGAATGGTAGATTATACATGCACATTCATTCTGCAAAGGCAAAAGTGATCACTGCTACATCACAAAATATCATGAGTTAAATGAGTTTAAAGAAACTGGATGACTGATAGTGATTGCTTCCTATACGGGCTTGACAGTGGCTAATAACTGTTTCTGAGACAGCTCAACTGATGAGTTCTCCTCTAGGTGATTGAGACCATTTTTATAACTGTTTCCTCTGTGCACATATGTAGCAGCAGTAGTTGAAGCGGAGTGCTGAAAATCATCATCAAAATGGTCAAATTCTTGCTTGAGCTGTATCCAAACTGGCATTATAGTTACTAGTGCCTGACAGAGATCATGCACTCATGAATCAACCAGCTGCATAAAGTAAGGCCTTGCCTCAGACTAGTCAATATAATTGACTAATAATTGATTGACACATTAATTAATTGTATAATTTCCGATCCTAGAGTGGCAAAAAAAAGGCTCTCTAAATCTGTTCTGAAAATCTGAATCAAAATCAAAATCTCCTGCCGATTCACATTTTTTCTGTGAACACTTAATGATTTGCTACTCATTTTTTTGAGGTTTTATTCTACCAATAGTGTCTAATTACATAAAGACATTAGTTATGCTAGATGGCATACCCTAGTTATCAATAAGCTTTTTTACTGCTTATTCTTTCACTGGCAATTTATTTGTTTTTGCTGTAGACTGAAGACATTTAAGATGTTTGAGATCAAAATATGAATATGAATGTCCAAAACAAGCCATGAGAAGAAATATTTGCATATAGGTTCATGACCCTAAATGAGGAAAGTAAAAAAAAAAAATTCAAAGAGAAAAAGAGAGATTAACCAGTATTTCAGACATCTCAAATGTGGAAATGGGTCAAATTGACCCATAACATAATAGGAAGATTAATTAATATTATGGATAATTTGTAGAGTGGAAAGAATATTTTATTTTGACTACATGATCATAGTTGCTGTTATTTGTTTGTTTGCAAATCAAACTTGTGAGTTTCAACTTGTGCATTATTTCTTGGCTGGCACACACACACACACACACACACACACACAGTACAACAATATAACTGATCACAAATATATTAATATATTATATATGTTTGATTTTGTGTTTACTGTATATGGTTAACAATCAAGTCCACAAAATGGCTGCCCACAAAATATCTGTTACAAAATGGTTCTCCTGGTTGCCCTTGGTAACTATCTGGGCAAGAGAGAAAAAAATAGAAGAAATGAAACTGCAGCATGCACCTCAGGAATGTCTTTAAACAGTGGCAGAGCATGAGGAGTGCAACTTTCCACCTCAGACTGTGAGTGAGTCATCTGCTACAGTGGTGTCAATCTTTTGTATATGAAACGGCACTTCGATTTTAGAGAGGCTCAACCTGTGTGCTACTAACAGCTCAACAAAAACAACTCAAAGTGCTGTTTAAAAAATAAAAATAAAAATATTATTATTTAAAAAAAAAAAATCTTTCATATTCTCAGTACAGCTATAAATATCAGAACCGGAATTGAAGGCGTTCCAGTAAAAAAAGATTCCTTTCATATGCTTATAGCAGACAGTGGTGTGATAGTTTGTGTGCATTCTACAGTGTGCTACCACAGAACCATGAGCAAGCCCTTTACTTTTTTTTGGCCATTCAAACCATTCTCTTCACAGTGCGTTGGGACAATATAGACACATGTCCTCTTCCAGGTTGATTCATAACATTTCCAGTTGACTGGAATTTCTTAATTATTGCCCTGATGGTGGAAATGGACATTTTCAATGTTTGTACTATTTTCTTATAGCCACTTCCCATTTTGTGAAGCTAAACAACCTTTTGCCGCACATCACAGCTATATTCATTGGTTTTACACATTGTTATGAATGACTAAGGGAATTTGGCCTATGTGTTACCTCATATTTATTCCCCTGTGAAACAGGAAGTCATGGTTGAACAATTTCCTGTTCCTAGTCACCCAGGTGTACTAAAAAATTTAAAAATATCAATGGGAATATACTTCAAATATATGTTTCTCATATGAATTCATAGATGTGGCAATAATTGTTGCACACCTATATTTAACAATTTTTTTTATGATAAACCTGTGTTGTGTTGGCAATTGTTTGATATGCATGAGAGGAGAGTATTTTTGTGAATTTTTTAAACAAAAGATCAAAAGGTGAAACAATGAAAACAATTTTTCAAAGCCTTCTGTTCTCATATTTACTAAGGGTGCCAAAATTAGTGTATATGATGTGTATATGTACACTAAAGAGACCTTTCTTCTGACTCTGAAAAACACCAGAAGAAAAATGCCTAGTGTTCCTGCTCACCTGTGTGAATATGCCATAGGCCTGCTGCAGGGAGGCATGAGGACCGCAGATGTGGCCAGAGCAATAAACTGCAATGTCTGTAATGTAAGACACCTAAGACAGTGCTACAGGGAGACAGAAAGGACAGCTGATCGTCCTTGCAGTGGAAAATTACATGTAACCATGTGACCCCCCCAGACTTGATCGAGAACTTGCAAATGCCTTCCTTTTTAATGCGGTTTGGCTATTCGTTTACACAACAACAGCGTTTCGGGGCCTGAAAACGCAAACTTTTGAAGACAGGTTTCAGAGTGCAGATTTTTGAAAACCGTTATCGTCTCCATGTAAGCGTACAGAAACAAGAATCTGTGAAAATAATGAAGTCATGCGCACATGTGTTCAGTCTATAGGCATGTGCACAAGTACTTCAAAATAATGCACGAGACATTTAAATCTACAAGACTGTTTGTGCTTCTCCAGCAAAGTGTAGCATCAGTACTAAGACCATCGGAGGTGCATTTGTTACATACACCAAATTATTAACCAAAATCTACATGAATGAAGGGTATTAAAATCTTATAATTATCTTAGTAATTGTCTGTTTTGGAGTACATCTGTATCCTTTTATTGCTAATAAAATATAGAAAGCAAACTGACTGCCAGTGTCTCACTATTTGATTTGTATTTGCCGATTTTTTTCCATTTTGGAACAATGATGGTCAATTATTAGTACTTAAAGATACACTATTTAGATTTTTTTTACTTAAAAAAAGGTTTTTTAAATAAAATCTATTTTTCTAATAGATTTTCAGTATTTAAAAGTGAACGAGCTTTGTTAACAGAATTCTGACCTGGAGCACAAGAAAAGCTAAAAGAAGGAGTTGAAGACAGAAAAATCCATTTCCTCAATGAAAATAACTGTATGCACATTTCATGTACATTAAATTATATTACATTAGGGACATCTCGGCATTTATTAACCAAGAAATATAAGCCAAATCTATGCTTGTCAAGCGTGAGTTTTCACAATTCTTTATGACAATGAATAAAGTCTAACTATTGAGATTTTAAGTAACTGGAGACAGAACTATTTTCGTACTCCACGTAGAGCATAAACTACTGAAATTGTTTGAGAAATGTAAACGTTCTTGTTCTTTTTAGCCAGAAAACCCACAGATCCCTCGTTTACTTGTATTTGTTTATAGGGTTTATAGGGCCCGGATCAATATGGCAGACAAGTTGACATGAATGCTTATGTGCATAGGCGCGTAGTGTTTCTTTACAAAGTGACATCACCAACTACTGGCCTGGCATGCATAATACAGCGTTTTTAGTCATTTTTGCGGATCTGTGTGAACGGGGATTGTTTTGACAATGTTGTCATCTGTACGTGAATCTTTTCAAAAATGCAAAGGAAAAAGTTTCAGTTTTTAGGACATTGTTGTCGTGTAAACGTACCCTTAATGGAAAAGTGGAGTAACATCTCACAGCAAGAACTGACAAATCTGGTGCAGTCCATGAGGATGAGATGCTCTGTAGTACTTAAAGCAGCTGGTGAACACACCACATACTGACTGTTACTTTTAATATCAAACCCCCCTTTGTTCAGGGACTCATTATTCCATTTCTGTTCGTCAAATGTCCGTGAAACTCGTTCAGTTTATGTTTAAGTTGTTGAATGTGTTCCCTGTTCCTCAGGGAGTAACTCCCTCCATCAGTTTTTTTTTTATCTATTGTTTGACAGATGTGGATGGTATGTGTTATCAGAAGGGCAATCTTTTTCCTCAAACGGGCAGGCTGCTTGATGTTCACGGTTGTCCCTTCTCAAAATAATACACAAAGGGTATGTAAAAAGATAGTCCTTCTGGTAACACATACTATCCACATCTGTCAAACAATAGATTAAAAAAAAAACTGGATAGAGGGAGTTACTCCCTAAGGAAAATGTGAACAAAAAAAGAAAAAAAAGAAACAACCTCTCACTTGCTCTCAACCTCTTTTATTTCCAGCAAATTTATTAACAGCTGTAAATATTAGTATTAACATAGAAACATTCATGAATCAGTATCTCCTGAACAGTCGTAAATCAGTATATCCAGTACACAAGTTCAGGCACTGTTAAGGACCCTGGCTCACTACACATTGGGACACTGATAACTAAATTTCATATAAATACAGCGTCACCAGAAATGGAAAACTTGAAAATATTTAAGTTTTATATGTCATATAAATTTGTGATAATCACATGCATTCCTGTGATAATATGATGAGCAGGATTGTAGACTAGCTAGTACATTTGCAAAAAAAAACAACAACACTTTAATCATTTACCTCTATCAAACTATACATAGAACGTCAAATAAAATTAAAAATGCCTAATGTAAGTAATCATTTGAGAGCTACAACAACAATAACAAGCTACTTACATTTGTAGCCAGAAGTTGGCTGAAAGTTCAGCCCCAATTTTTTTGAGCTGAAATGCAGTGGAAATATGTTCTCTGGCATGATGAATCGTGCTTCACTATCTGGCAGTCTAATGAATGAATCGGAGTTTGGCAGATGCCAGGTGAATGCTACCTACCAGAAAGCATGGTGCAACAGGAAAGTTTGGTAGAGGAGGGATAATGGTCTGGTATTATTTTTCAGGGTTTGGGCTCAGCCACTTAGATGTAGTGAATGGTAATGTCAATGCCACAGCATACAAATACATTGTAAACAATTGTATGCTTCCAACATTATGCTAACAGTTGTGGAAGGCCCTTTCCTGTTCCAACATGGCTATGCCCTGTGTACAAAGTGAGGTCCATAAAGTCATGGTTTGACATGTGTGGTGAGGAGAAACTCCAGTGGCCTCCACAGAGCTCTGACCTTAACCCAACTGAACACCTTTGGGATTAACTGGACCATCGATTGTGAGCAAGTACCCAACATCATAATCTTTTCACTGAATGGGCACAAATTTCCACAGACACACACCAACATCTTGTAGAAAGCTTACCCAGAAGATCGGAGGCTGTTGTAGCTGAAAAAATAAGTAGGTGTGGCATCGCAGGACTCCATACTATTGTCCATCATGCGCATATATGTGTAATGATAATTTTGGCCATATAGTAAATAGTAGTAAATAATAAATATATATACACCAGTATCTCACAAAAGTGAGTACACCCCTCACATTTTTGTAAATATTTGATTATATCTTTTCATGTGACACTGAAGAAATGACACTTTGCTACAATGTAAAGTAGTGAGTGTACAGCTTGTGTAACAGTGTAAATTTGCTGTCCCCTCAAAATAACTCAACACACAGCCATTAATGTCTAAACTGCTATAATATAATAACATACCAACGAGGAGTTATTGTCATCCCACCTAAACATATATTCAATGGCCACAACAGAATGGAGTTAGTGGAAGTGTCATCAAAAATAAAGCATGAATCATTAAAGTATGAGGTATGTTGAGCAAGAAGGCCTGGGGCACAGCTGATATTCCAATTCATTCCAAAGGTGTTCAGTTTGGTTGAGGTCAGGTTTGCTTTGGGTAGTAAGCGGTCTTGTTTTTTTAGGATTAGGTGTAAACATTCTACCGTGGTCCCATCAGACAATAACACATTTTGCACTTGGTTTGAGGAAATTTAGGCAGACTTGTGTTTTGTTTCTTGTGAGAAAGGCCTTCCGTATAGCTACCCTACCCCATAGCCCCATGTAAAGATTATGAGAGACTGTTGTCACAGCTGTCACGGTGTTCCATGGTGTATCTAATGTTTTGGACATTCCTGGTCGATACCTTTCGGCATGCTTTGACCTCATTGCAGCATCAGCTATCAGTTGAAAGTAAGAAGATTTTTTTGGTTAATCAGAATCACTTCTCTGATAACAGATGCAGATAATTACTTTTGAAGATGAATTTGAATGTAAGTTGTTAATTCTGAGCACAGCCACATCAGGGGTGGATTTAGTCATTTGGGGGCCCTAGGCAAAATATAGGAATGGGTCCCTCATTTCAGTGTTTTAACATAGATATTAACATTTTAAACATACGTTATTTAGCATTAATAGCAATAATCAGGGGTGGACTGTGACCAAAAAGTGGCGCTGGACCAGAGTGGACCTCCACACCCAGCCAACAACACGCCACATCATAACACACCAGCTCATTGAGGGTTAGACCAATTTTTAACACCACTTACTAGCATAAAAATATAACACAATACAGAAACATAAATGCTATTTAAACATATTTATTTAAAGTAGCACTGAACAGACATCAAGTCATATTTGTAAAATATGCAAACAGAAACAGAAGAACAGTGTGACAAAGAATATAAAACAATCAAGACAGCATGTGATCTAGTCAGGGGGTATCATCCGTCCACTGTCTCTGTTTGTTGATGGCTCTGTTCTAGAGACTCAGAGTATAATGAGGAACCTTGGAGTCATTTTTTTTTAATATCAGTCTTACATTTGATTCTTTTGTTCAGAGCATTGTTAAAGCATCCTTTTTTCACCTCAGAAATATAGCAAGACTATGCTAAACTTCTCTGTAGCTCTGTAGCTGAAAAACTGATTAACTCATTCGTTGTCACTTGAATAAATTACAGTAATGCCCTTTTAGCTGGAGTTTCTAAATCCACACCAATAAGCTCAAATATGTATAAAACTCTGCCGCCAGGATCCTGACAGGGATCAAGAAATACAATCATATTACTCCTGTTTTGGAGTCCTTGCACTGGCTCCCGGTCAGGTTAGCACCACTGCCTCACACCTCCAGGGTTGAGGGTTCGATTCTTGAATATGGATAGATGGATTAGTATCAAAGTCATGTCCCTAAAGAATGTTCATACATGTTTTTAAACATTCATACTTGTTTTTAAATACACATTATCAATATAGGCACACCACAGGGCAATCATAAAAGTAGGTTCACACCCTATTTGTCCGGAGATTGCGAGTGAATCCGAACAATGCCAGCACCATCAATAGCCAGAAGCCAAGACAGCAAAATTTGCTGTGCTCTCATGAGTGAATGTAAATTCTCAGGTCAATTACAGTGACACAAGCCAAGCTTGTGCATGCAGGAGAGGATAGAGGGCAGATGTGACCCGTGTCTGACAGACATGAATGGCAGCTTGAAAAGTTGGCAGTTGGCTGGCTCCACGTGTCTCACGGGAAACCTGTGTTGTCTGCCATGTTGGTAACTGCCATAGGATATTGGAGAGCTGGATTGGAATTTGAAGATGACCAAATTGGGGAGGAAAATTGGGAAAATCTTAAAAAATTGAAGTAGGTATAAAAAGAAAGAAAAAAGAAAAAAGAGGGCAACAAGGACATCAAACATACTTCATGCTTCTGGCGGAAAAGAAAGGAAAATCTAGATCCTATAAAACAAACAATATCAAAAAATGCACATAACAGCATTTTTTGGATAGAAGAATAGATAAGAATATTTCTTACCTTGGCAGTGGTCATGCCTGATTAGCTTGTAAAGTATGAACATCACTGTGCAAAAATAATAAATTACAAAACAATTTACCAACTGAGTGAATGGCTTTAAATAATAAATTCACTTACTTTAAAATTTCACCATGTTATACTCACTCATTCGTTCTTTTCCGTTTAAGCATCATGCCTAGAACAACTAGTACCACCAGAAACAGTACCACAGGTATGATCACAAAGTTCCAATTTCGATGGTTAGCTAAAAAGACATGCAAAATAATCATAAAACATGGTATTAATGATAATAAGGAACAGAATCTTCAGCTTTCTAGAGTGATTTTCTATAGGGAATGACAGTGCAGTTGATACAGATATACTGTAATTTACAGTGTGAGATGTGCCACAGAAATGGGGTGTAGACATGCAGCTGTCTAGCATTACTGAGAAAATAAACACCTTGAAATTACAGTGCAAAATGGTATGAAATGGATTGGCTAATTTTTATGTTCTACCCACATGCTTCATTAATGCTTTCTGCACCGGTTTCACCCTTGGTTTGATTGAAAACTGCAGGAAATCAGAAAAGAATGATTAAATAATGTAAAACTATATTTGGTATTAGAAAAATAAACATAAAAATAATAAATCTCCCCATTTCAGTGGTCTAATTCCTCTGAAAAAAGTATGATGCGATTAGATAAGTACTCACACTTGTAGCAAGCCTGAAACTCATACTGAAAAAGAAAAACACAAAAGCTATTTAATAAATGGAATTTGTCAATAAAACTGAGAGATGCACTGATCCAACTTATCTAGGTAGCTACACCGATCAGCCATAACATTAAAACCACCTGCCTAATATTGCGCCACCAAAACAGCTCTGAACCATCGAGGCATGGACTTCACAAGACCTCTGAAGGTGTGCTTTGGTATCTGGTAATCTGGTACCAAGACGTTAGCAGCAGAGTCTTTAAGTCCTGTAAGTTGTGAGGTGGGGCCTCCATGGGTCGGAATTGTTTGTCCAGCACATCCCACAGATGCTTGATTGTATTGTGATCTGGTTAATTTGAATTCCAAGTCAACACCTTGAATGCTTTATCATGTTCCTCAAACCATTCCTTACCTATTTTTGCAGTGTGTCATGGAGCATTATCCTGCTGAAAGAGGCCACTGCCATTAGGGAATACTTTTGCCATGAAGGGGTGTACTTGGTCTGCAGCAATGTTTAGAAAGGTGGTACGTGTCAAAGTAACACCCATGAATGCCAGGACCCAAGGATTCCCAGCAGAAAATTGCCCAGAGCATTGCACTGCCTCTGCTGGCTCTCCCCCAGGAAAATGACGAAAACACCTAGCCATCCACATGATGTAAAAGAAAGGTGATTCATCAGACCACTGTCTAGTTCTGATGCTAACAGGCTCAGGGGTCAACATGGGCATTCTGACCTGTCTTTGACTGTGCAGCCCCATATGCAGCAAGCTGTGATGCACTGTGTGTTTTGACACCTTTCTATCAGAGGCAGCATTAACTTTGTCAACAATTTGTGCTAAAGTATCTCTTCTGTGGGATCAGAACAGATGGGCTAACCTTCACTCCCCATGCACATCAATGAGCCTTGGGTGTCCATGACCCTGTCGCTGGTTCACCGGATGTCCTTCCTTGGACTACTTTTAGTAGGTACTAACCCCTGCATACTGGGAACAGCTCAGAACACCTGCTGTTTTGGAGATGCTCTGACCCAGTCGTCTAGCCTTCACAATTCGGCAATTGTCAAAGTCGCTCAGATCCTTATGCTTGCCCATTTTTTAGTGCTTCCAATACATCAACTTTGAAAATCGACTGTTTGCTTCGTGCCTAATATATCCCACCCCATAGCAGGTGCCACTGTAATTAGATAATCAATATTATTCACTTCACATATCAGTGGTTTTAATGTTATGTCTAATCGGTGTATGAATTATCATGGTATTAGACACTCTACCTTTGGGCTGAAACAATGCACCTTCAGGCGAATTTCAGGAAAGCTGCAGTTGATGGCTACATGTAGAGATGGTTTTATTTCTTCAATAAAGCTGTCGTTCTACAAGTGGGAAAAAAAGAAAACAGTACAGAAAAACTACTTTGTATGGTGTAGTATGGTGAGAACATCAATTTAGAACTTTTGGCTTACTTTAATTAAAAAAGGGATATAACATTTGTATTTACCTTCCTCCTCAAACTCCAGTCACAGTCACTAAAGGGTATACACTTCTCATAAAATGCACCAGTGTCCAAAGTAGCTTTGCCCATGCTGTCACAGGTGGTGTTATATTCCACAGAGCAGTCTGAAACTTGAAGAGTTTGGCACTGATTAGCACTTATTATTGGCACTGATTATTATTATTATTATTTTTATTATTATTATTTCAGTTTAGATAATTTGTGCTATTTCTATTTTAAATGTAACTGCTCTGCACGCCATCAGTTCCTCTCTGAACCTGCCTGAACCCAATGCCCTGTACATAGGAAGGCATTTACAGAATATGGGATACAAATGACATAATATTCGGCGTTCTAGTTAATATTCACTCGTTTCTAGAAAAAGGTCCCGGTTTCCTTCCACCTTCCAAAAACCTGCTGATATGTGCCCCTGTATGTGCCCTGTATGTGCTTTCAGGATAGACTCCACTGTTCTGTCAAACAGTCCTTCTCAGGTTTTCTGTGGATCATTTTTGCACACGCATAATAAACTTGTGCTTCTTCGTATATTATTTTAACGCTGTAGGTATTTTCTAATCATAACGTAGCCTATCAGCATATCCTACATATGGTTTTATGCTAAAAGCAGTTTCTGTCAAGACAATTTATACTATACAAACATGCTACCTGTATTTTTTCCTGGAGGCATTTTCTGATGAGGTCACAGTGATAAAGACAAACAGCATAAAGTACTTGAGGTATTGTTTTACAGAGAGCTGTAAATACGCGCTATGGTATGATAGTTTGGTAAAGTAGATCAAATCGCTAGGACACCAGATCCACGGCGATTCTGAACAGGGTACATCGGTTAATGAAGATCTGGGCCGGATAATCCAATGGGAATTATGGGCACGGGGCCAGGGGCCCATGCGCACTTGGGGCCCAAGAGAGGGAAAGGAAAAAAAGTTTTTCTTTCTAACAGAGGGCAATGTCTGGTTGGGCCACCCAAGATGAAAAAAGACGCGCACCACTTAACGTCTACAGTGGTGTAGGTCGTGGAAAGTGGAAATAAAGTGCCTAACGACTAATAATAAAGTGTTTATCGGTTAGGGCTAGGTGTAGGGAGGGCTTTATTGTCCCAGTAAGGTGGCATCCATTTAATATTTTTGATAAATATAGTCATTTACACTATGTTATTACAGCATCCTGTTATAAGTAGCCTATAAATAGCATCTAACAACTATTTGCACTTATTGCAAAGAACCGCAAATTTTATATAGTGTAAATAGAACATATCGCTATTTATTTTTACTTAGTGTAAATATTATATCGCTAAGAAAATGCTGCTATTGTCATTTAGTGCAAATAGAAGGCTTGCTGAAGATGCATGAACTTCTGTCATAAACTAGGCCTACACAGGGCTTTATGGTAACAAGTTCTTTTAGGAGCTCCTAATTACAAAAATTTATGAGCACGGTTGAAGTTTAGTGTTTTTTTTTTGTTGTTGTTGTTGTTTTTTTTTTTTTTGTTTGTTTTTTAGAGATGGTAACGTTAATGTGCCACAATATGCCACAATATACTACTTATGCCATAAGTAGGCATGAGAAAACTTGAGCTGGTCAATTATGACAGAATTTAGGAACAAAGTGTGAGCCATAACAAATTCATTTACCTACTGATAAACTACATGTAATATTTTAGTTAATTTTACAGTCTGTATGCAAAAAAAAACAACAACAAAACAACAACCGTTAACCTGTTCCAACCTTGTAAACAAATACAATAAACCTCAATGTTCAGTGTTTGAAGTCTGCTCCTCTTAAATATATTTAAAGCTACACTATTAGACATTTTCCACTGTCATGGTTCTGGGCTGGAGTCAGTTCTCGAACCGCCCTGCGTATATTGTGTATTTATCTGAATAATCTCATAAAGGATGTGATTGGGTGATTTCATTTACCCGTCAGATGGAAAGTGCTTTAGTTTAATGTTCATTACTGACGCCCCCATCAGGATTTTTACGACCGAAACCGATCCAGATACCAAACTTTAATCAGGAGGTCTATCATAAACAGTTAAATGTGAGCTCATGGTAACTGTTAATTGAATTAAAATAATAGCAATGAGAAATACTGTTGGTTAATTGATAAATAAACAAGTATAAAATATTTACTTACAATAAAGAGTCCTAATTAAAAGTAGACTAACACAAGCATGATCCATATTAGGAAAAAGGCTAATAGCTTTCTAAGGAGATAGCGAACTAAGCTTAATGTCAAACTGATATTAAATGCAACCCGTGGTAATTAAACATCATTTAATTGGATGCGCTGTGTATTAGAGTGCTGAAGTGCGGGAAGGAGAGCAGCAGTGTACTCCTCCTGAGCAGTTGCTAGTCTTGATTATTATTGGTGAGGAATTATTTAATAAAGAGGTTTGAATTAAAACCCACCTTGTAGCATTAACATTATTATTCATTTACCGCTGTGTCGAGTACGGGTCTGGATATCTAGACAGGTTTCCCGTCTAACTTTACCACACAAGGCCAGTTATCTGTGAAAAGTAGCCTAATACTCAGGGAGTGCACTTGCCATGCGGCAGCCCCCGAGAAGAGAGAGAAACGCGGGGACCAGACATAGAAAACGGTCCAACCTCAATCGCGACAGCAGGAAAAGGTATCAGCATTTTAGTCCACAACCGAACCCAACCCAACACAACACAACACAACGTGAAGAAAGCCGGTACCGGAGCTGCGCGCACGCAGAGCGGGTCAATTCAGTTCAATTCAATTTTATTTGTATAGCGCTTTTTACAATAGACATTGTCTCAAAGCAGCTTTACAGAAATATCAACATGGTATACAGATATTAAAGGTGTGAATTTATCCCAACTGAGCAAGCCACTGAGTGGCGACGGTGGCAAGGAAAAACTCCCTAAGATGTTTTAAGATGAAGAAACCTTGAGAGGAACCCGACTCAGAAGGGAACCCATCCTCATCTGGGTAACAACAGTTAGTGTGAAAAAGTTCATTATGGATTTATATGAAGTCTGTATGGCCTTAGGAGCAGCCGTAGTCCCAGCAGTCTGGAATTAAAGAAGATTTGAGCTCCATCCAGAGAGCAGAAAGGATCAGGATCTCTAGTATCTCCATAAAATCGTGTGTGGCTCGGCAGAAGGAGAGAGGGAGAGAAAAGATAATTAGGACTGGGAATTAGTATAATAGAAAGTCTAGTCAGGGTAGGCTTGAGTAAACAAATCTATTCGGCGTTATGGCCAGCAGCCTAAAAGGGGCGTCACCATATTTGGCCCCATGGCAGCTCCACCGAGATTAACAGTACAGAGCCACATTTAACATTCCTTAAAAAGTTTCTTTTATTTTATATATATATATATATATATATATATATATATATATATATATATATATATATATATATATATGTAAAAGTACATCACACTTATCAGTCATCACCGTTGGTGTGTCTTTGTGACGGTGACGCGCGTTTGTGTGTGTGTGTGTGTGTGTGTGTCAGTGTCAGTGATGATTTAGTTTTTTTTTTACGGCATATTATGGACGATAATGATCATGGCATAATTTTTGCTGCTGATGTATTACCGGCAGTAGCAATCAAGAGTGTTAGTTGAGATGCAAAATGAAGCGACAAACACCAAAGGGAGATCAATTTCGAAAACAGAAGAAAAAAAAACCAACAACAACAAGAAGAAGAGTCTGTTTAAGTTATTTTATAGGCCTTCTTAACCATGCTGTAATTTTGTTTGTATTTTACTTCATATCCCCCGTTACTTTACAGCAATTCAATCAGAAACTGTATTGATCTTTTCTTTAGCTCAGCTTTGACTGTAGTATTTGTGAACAGGATATTTTTTTGGTTCTGATTACATAGTCAGAGTTGTTTGTATTGTGTGTGCTTGATTATATAACCTGTGTTCCTGTAAGTGACTGCAAAACTGATTATGTTTAAAAGAAAAACAACAGAATAATAAGCCACAACAAACTCAAACTGACGGTTGACCTAATTCCCTGCCTCGGGCAGTTCCCCGTTTCTGCGTTGCTCTGTGTGTGTGTGTGTGTGTGTGTGTGCACATGTGTGAGGAGCAGGGGGTTTCTAAGAATATTGTAAAAGGGAACATATAAATATGAATGAGCTGAGGGAATTCTAGTGGTAACTGTCTGTGGTAAAATGAAAGCCACGCTGCAGTCATTTTGTACCAAAGTGTTGCGGGTATGAAATGCATAGATGACTAGTACAACAGATACAATAACAGTAAAGATAACCAATCATAATATACCATATACAAGAGATTCCACACAAAACACTATACAATATACACTGTTACTGATTACTGCATATTATACATTTTGCTTTATGAACTGGTTATGGATTCTCTTGTAAGCTTTAAACCCAGGAAGAACATGACTGTCTGTGCTTTTACCAGTCCATCTTGGTCATTATAGCAAGATAGCTATTATGTAGTGAATTACCGTACTTGCTACTGGATACAAGTTTGTTTTCACGTTTCAGGTAAATGTGTTTACCAATTTACCACTGTTTACCAAAACCCTTGTGTCACGGTTCAAAGGTAGAGACGGAAACAATGGCAGATTTCAAACATTTAATAAACAAAACAGACAAAAAAACAAAGACACAATCACACGAGGTAAAATACTATGACATTAGACTAGCCTACTTCGTGGGTGTGCAAATATCAAAAGTTAATTGACGTTCTTAAGAACAAACCAAGCCATGGAATGATGCCTTCTATACTAAGCTAAGGTCACCTACTATTTAGGTATCTAGTTACTTACTGTCTGAAAAAAGCTTGCATGTTCTGCTGCACTTTTCTACGCTTGTCTGCGGTCTCCATTTCTTACAGACTGAGTTGCTAAAATATATCAACAAACCTGCGTTGAGTATGGGCGCAATCAAGTGTACAATTGGATGGGGGGCACACACCTATTTTCCTTAACAAACGGAAATATATTAAAAAGGAATAGACATAAATAAATAGAATAGTTGAAGAAAAGACAGATTGGCAGGGTTCATTAAAGGGGGACATATAAAAAATATTTTCTACTGTATATTGGAGGGGACACAACCCCTCCAAAGAATGCGTGGTTACGCCCATGTATGTGCTCTACCAGAACCGTGAATCAGGTGCAGGTGGTCATATGACATTGATGTAGTACGGTGCAGTGGCTGCTGGGAACTGAAGTCCAGAGTTCCTTCTCTGATACAGAACCCCACCCCCCCAAGGGCGCTTCTCCCGGAGCACCAAAATACACTCCCCTCCTCTGGCCGTCCTGTTCCCCTGGGCAACATGTCCCCAGCTGAACCAGGGGACTGAGCGGCGTCCTCAGCGGAGCGCGAAAGCAAAGCGACGTCCTCAGCGGAAAAGGTAAGCAGAGCGACGTCCTCAGCTGAGCAGGAAGGCAGCATTTGGTTGGTCGTGATGTCGTCTCAGGCATGAACCGGCTGTGATCTCCGAGGTTCAGGTATGGAGCGGTCTTCTCTGCACGGTCGAGAAATGACCTGGTATCACCGGCCTGGTTTGAATGCAGAGTGAAGGGTACTGCACAGCGAGAGGGAGGAACGATGCCATCCGTGAAGAACGAGGGGGAAACCATGCCCTCCGTGGAGCAGGAAGGGGGAGCGACATACGGCGCGAGGCAAAGAATAGGAGCAACATCTTCAGCAGCACATGGAGGCAGAGCGACGTCCTCAGCAGGGCAGGAAGGCGGAGCGACATCCTCAGCTGAGCAGGAAGGCGGAGCGACGTCCTCAGCCGAGCAGGCAGGCGGAGCGATGTCCTCAGCCGAGCAGGAAGGCGGAGCGATGTCTACAGCCGAGTAGGAAGGCGGAGCAACGTCCACAGCCGAGCAGGTTAGCGGCACGAAGTCCTCAGCCGAGCAGGAATGCGGAGCGACGTCTTCAGCCGAGCAGGAAGGTGGAGCGACGTCCTCAGCCGAGCGGGAAGGCGGAGCGACGTCCACAGCCGAGCAGGAAAGCGGAGCGACGTCCTCAGCCGAGCAGGAAGGCGGAGCGACGTCTTCAGCCGAGCAGGAAGGTGGAGCAACGTCCTCAGCCAAGCAGGAAAGCGGAGCGAAGTCCACAACCAAGCAGGAAGGCGGAGCGACGTCCTCAGCCAAGCAGGAAGGCGGAGCAACGTCCTCAGCTGAGCAGGAAAGCGGAGTGAAGTCCACAGCCAAGCAGGAAAGCGGAGCGATGTCCTCAGTGAAGTCGGTTGGCAAAGCAACATCCTCAGCTGAGCAGGAAGGCAGAGCGACGTCCTCAGCCGGGCAGAAAAGCGGAGCGGAGTCCACAGCCGAGCAGGAAAGCGGAGCGGAGTCCACAGCCGAGCAGGAAAGCTGAGCGACGTCCTCAGCAAAGTCGGTTGGCAAAGCAACATCCTCAGCTGAGCAGGAAGGCAGAGCGACGTCCTCAGCTTCCTCAGCGGAGTGGTAAAGCTGAACAATGCCCTTAGCGGAGCAGAAAAGCAGAGCAAGATCCTTAGTGGAGCAAGAAAGCAGAGCAAGGTCCTTAGTGGAGCAGGAAAGCACCATGGCGTTCATAGCGGGGCAGGCGAACAGAGTGGAGCACTTGGGCATGTCGGGACGTGGAGCAACGTCTTCAGCAAAACAGGGCGACTGAGCGGTGTCCTCAGATGAACAGAAAGGCTGAGCAGCATCCTCAGACGAGCAGGGAGGCTGACTGACGTTCTCCGTTGACTCGGCATGCTGAACGAGATCCACAATAGGGGAGGGAGGGTGGGAGATGGTTCCAGCCCGGTAACAGGGCTCCCACTTGTACAGGGACTGCTGGACCCTGAAAAATTCTGCTGCATCCATGTAGAGGTCTTACGTTCTGTCAAGTTTCAAGGTCAAGAGATGGATGCAGGTGCAGAATGTACAGTTTTAATAAAGAAACAAACAAACAACTACAAAAGACACTAAGACAATCATACAAAACACTGTGGCAAAGCTTAAACATAAACAAAGGAACAAAACACAGCTACAGAGACAAGACATAGAAGGATAAACCTAAGACAAGGAAGCAGTGCAACAGTGGCTATATGTATATATATAGGTGCAGAAACATGAATCAGGTGCAGGTGTTCATGTGACATTGATGTAGTACGGTGCAGTGGCTGCTGGGAACTGAAGTCCAGAGTTCCTTCTCTGATACATGACAATAATGAGAGATATTTTACCTAGTTTATTATTTTTTTTTAATTCAGCAAATGTGTGGAGTCATGAAAAACAAATGTTAGATATCCATTGTTAGACTTCTTATTTCACAGTCATAAAACTACTATAGTATCAGTAAGTAATCAGATTTATTCAACAGTATCTGTATGAGTATTTTAAAGCCCCTGACATCAGACAGTCTGAACTGTTAGTTGTTAGTGTATTCTGGTTATAGTCATTAAAGTACAGATTGCTCAATGCTGGCTGAGGGAAATTCCCAAAATACCAGAAATCCATTTGGGCACTTGAACAACATTCTTTATAATTAACTACTCAGCCACATTCTGATATGCCAAAATATCAAAGGATCTTGAGTCAGTGGAATTTATTAAATGATTTATTAAGGATCACTCCCTGATCCTACTTGGTGCTTTTATTTCAGCTGACAAAAACTGACTTGGATTTAAATGAAGTTTCCAGGACAAAACACCAATAAAAAAGGGAATGTGAGAGAGAGTGCTTCCTAAAGGTCTTTGTTCTATGAAAGAGTATTCAATATGATCACAGTCTCTGGATAAAAGTAGTTTCATAAAAGCAATAAATCTACAGTATAGTGAGGTTTACAGTGACAATCATTTAGAGAAATGCCAGTATGTTTTGTCTAATGATTTGCCTGTGCAGTAAAATGACCAGCTGTTGGTAAATGAGAAATGTAATTGAACCACGTCATGTTTCTTATTCTCATCTGATGCGTCAACTTAGGTATCCTATACTTGTGGTGATGTGATGTTTGCTTTGCAGAATAATTAGTTTATTAGAGTTTTGACTTATTTTAATCTAATAATACCCACGGCTCTGATGTGATCCAATGATGTCTGTGTTATTTATGCCATTTTATATGATATGGTGTAAGTTATGGCGTTTTGTTTATGCATTGTTAGGTTGGAACGTATAGCATGTGACAAATCACACTAAGTCTCTGAACTTTTGTCACTCAAATTATTGCCTCAGAAATAAAGGTTGCAGTTTTGCAAAGCATTTGCAAACATTATATATCTCTACACCCATTTTATATTATTAGCAGAAACAAGGCTGGGAAATAAAACATAATGAAGGAAGAAAGATGCATTGACCAAACTCTTATACCAATGCAGTGAACCAGATATAGTGATAGGTGAAACTTAAATGACAGTTGAATTTATTTTAAAACACAGGTGGACCTCATACTGCAGCTTAGAGAACAGCTGTATAAAAAAGATCACAAGCCCATTACTTCACAGTATGGCACTCAAGCATAATGCCCAGCCTATGCAACCGAGTCATCCAAATGAGCCAGACAGCATTTTCTCCAGTGTTTTAGAGTCAAGCCTTGCTTGTCTTCCCATATCTCCACTGGGGATCTCTTTTATCCTGAGCCTGTCTGTACACATATGCTGTGCACAACAAAAGATTCATTGCAAAGTTTATTTTGATTTCTATCAGAAGAGACAACTGAGCATTTAAAGAATAAGTGAGTGTGACTTACTTTTCAAAGCTGGTTCCTCTTTCACCACATAATGATTGATAAAACAGCCACAAGCCAAATCACCAAGAACTTTCCCAACATTACCATCACCCACACGTCCACTGTTCTGAAGGAAGTGCTCTGGAGGGTGGGGGTAGCCAGATGAGAACTTCTCCTAGACCTGGAAAATGTGATATAGAAGAATTATATTTAAGAATAAGAATAATATTTAAGTATATTTGCCTCCCCAATACTGTTGTGTCAGTTAATTGGTCACATGTTTTCATAGCTTCTTTAATTATGACTACAGTATAAAGATAAAGAAATCTTTATTGTCACCATTCTTGCGTACAACAAAATTTAGTAACACAGAACACAGAAGTAATATGTTGGTTGTTACTATATACATCTGGATCTAATGCCCTACAGAGCTATGCAGGGGTGCATACAACAATTTGGTGTGAAAAAAAAAAAACAACAACATGATTTTCTCTTTCTCACTCTCGGACAACCACACACACACACACACACACACACACACACACACACACAATCAATTCCTAATCTAATGTAATGTAAAGATGTAAGATGTAATTATTAATAAAAAAAAGGGGGGGGGAGGGTATATTCAGAAGTCTGTATTTTTAATGTGTTTTAAAGACATCTTGAAAAAGGGGGGCCTCTGTCAAATGTTAATGCCATTTGAGGGGCCTCGCCCTGGAAACGTTTGGGAACCCCTGCTCTAACACACGGTCTTATTTGTCTGAACTTGTCCAGGCATGTTAGGTGGGCAGGGGGAGGGTACTTGAAATCCTGAACTCAAGGTGGAGAAAAATTAAGTTAGCAAGCCAATTTCATTGTTACTACAACTTAAATTTTGCTTTAAATCAATTAAAGCAGAAATTTCAGTTTCACACACAGTATTAAGTTGATGTAATTATCAACATTGTCAACACAACTCATCAAAATAATGTTTTCAAATTAAAAGGTTTAATTAAATCAATAAATTTGAAATTTTGTCTTGCGACCACGCACTTAAATAAGTTGTGGTAATAGGTCCTCTGAATTACTTTTTAAAGTATGTAAGGACAAGGTTAAACCAGGATTTTTCTCCAGATGCCTGGTAGTTTTTGTACAACCCTGTATATACACACTCCAGTTTATAGGCACAATACAATAATTCAGTAATTAAGGTGTTGCCTTAAACCTAAACCTAAACATAAACATAAACCTAATTATCTTGTTCCCTCATGTTACTAAATTTTGTCCATGAAAGGGATGTTGCGGAGCTTGATAGATTGCTTATTATAAAATAATTATATAAGCTTATAAAATTGGTATTGCATCACAGACAAGCAGAACTAAAAGAGAATATCAGAACTTCATGCTATAGCTGCTATAATGGAAGTGAAAGAATTCACTATCTTTACTCTCACTAGCAAACATGTATAAATCTATGTATATGAGCTATGTATATATCAACACTTAGCTGAATCTAACTGTTGACACAGGAAGTATAATTCTGATAGCTTTATATTATTATTTTACAGTACAGGGCAGAGAACGGGGAGAGAAGGATTTTTTTTTTAAACAGGTTAAGCAGCTTGACCCTGGTCATGGTGTGTTCTGAGATACACATAAAGTGTACTGAGACAAAAGGGGTGAAAAAAAAGAACATTAAACTAACAAAAGTGTGTGTGTGTGTGTGTGTGTGTGTGTGTGTGTGTGTGTGTGTGTGTGTGTGTGTGTGCGCGTGCTCGTGTGCATGTGTGTGTGTGTTGGAGCGATATGGAGAAATATGAGTTATACCCTTATTTGACCTATTTCTGAGAGTGTGTGATTACCAGAGAGGCAAACAAAACTGGCCACATGATAGCTGATTTAGCTGACAAGATTGGAGGTAATTAGAACATTATGTAATTATACACCATTGTTTACGAGTGAAAGACAATTATTAAATCAATGAGTAAGCTTGCCTGACCACATATATTTGTTTTTCTCCATTTTAACAGTTACAGCTTTGGCATCTGACAGTTTTAATGTGCTTTGCTTTTGCTCAGATTTGACTATGGCTTTTAGTGCCATAACATGGATTAATTTTGAGTGGAAAAAATATTTGTCGTGTTGATTCCATAGTCAGAGTTGGTGTATTGTGTCTGCTTGCAAATCCTGCTTGCAAATCCTTGTATCCTAGTAAGTTTCACTGTATAGAAGTGCAGTATTTCTTGGCACACAAACACACAGCACTGTACAATAATATAATTCATAAAAATATTTTAGAGCAGTATAAGTTTGATAGTAATTTATTATTTTTATTGTTACGTTTAACAATAGAGTTCACAAAATGGCTGCCCACGAAATGGTTCCTCTTTTGCTTGGAGAGAGAGAGAGAGAGAGAGAGAGAGAGAGAGAGAGAGAGAGAGAGAGAGAGAGAGAGAGAGAGAGAGAGAGAGAGAGAGAGAGAGAGAGAGAGAGAGCGAGCGAGCGAGCGAGCGAGCAGAAGGAAGGAAACTGAGAGGCACGGCACACCTTACAGTGTCCTTAGAGTATGACAGAGACTTGTCAAAACACCCTGAAGGCATACAGGGTGTGCTGGATGAAAAACTGAAACAATTATAGACCTTTTATAATACACTAAGACAAATTAAACAACAGGAAAAACAACATCAGTAACAATTATTACCATGATAATTACCATAGACTTTAGATGCATTGCACTGTTTCACATTTCACTGTTCTATTCTATTATTAAATACTATTGTGTATTATTAATAGCATATTTGCTATGGGCTGTCATGTAAGATTTAAACCAGGCAAGAATGTCTGTATGTGTTTTGAACTGTTCATTGACTTGTTATTAAAGCAAGCTAACTGGCTAAACTACTACTAATGACTAATAACTACTAATAAGTTTCTCTTCACATTCGGGTTAAATGGTAACCATAGCATAATGATCCTGACGGCACTAAATATTATTATTATTATTATTATTATTATTATTATTATTATTATTTTTTTAACGTAGGATGACAATAGCACCTCATTTTTATTTGTCTCAGTTAAAGAGAAAGCCAGTGTGGAAAAAGCTTGACATTAAAGCATTACAACTTCAGTGTAGTATTTGGGGCAGTGATAAGTCACCAAGAATTGATATTTTAAAGATTGAGCAAACATGAAAATTTGTATCTTACAAAAGCAAAACCAAGCCATTTCTTATACAATTCTCTAAATACTTTGTTGAAATATTGACTGAAAAGTTACAGTTAATGCAAAAAAACTATATCCTCTTAACACAAAAGTGTTAAATATGATCACAAACACTGGCACCCTCTTTTCACTAACATTTATTTTATCCAGTTTTTCTTTCAGTCAGTAACAATCGTTTGAAAAACTCTAAACATAACTGATTGAGGAATTCAGTGCTCTTGACCAGTGCAGTTACAATGGGAGATGAGAGAAAGAGAGAAAAAATGTGGAATATCTGTGGGTCTCCGGAAATCGAGTTGGGAAACACAGGTCTAACGTAAAAGCGTTTGTCTTTTGCCTTCTTTCAAGTTTCTTCTAACCTGGCAGTTATGCTGCGTTTGAGGTGAAGTTACTACTTTCCTGCCTTCAGCTGGTAAAAACCACTGAAAACACCTCCTGAACTTGAACTCATCAACTTGGAGTTGTCTTCTCAACTACCAGATCCTTCCCCATTTATGTAGTGATGTGAAATCAACATGGCCATACACACTGAACAGTAGTAAATACTCCTTTCTCTGCTTTTCTGCCTAATATTGTGTAGGTTCTCTTTGTGCCACCAAAACAGTTCTGACCTCTTGAGGTATGGACTCCACAAGACCTCGGAAGGTGTGCTGTGGTATCTGGCACCAAAATGTTAACAGCAGATCCTTTAAGTTCTGTAAGTTATGAAGTGGGGCCTCCATGGATCGGATTTGTTTGTCCAACACATCCCACAGATGCTCAATCAGATTGAGATCCGGTGGAATTTGGAACATCAACACAAACTCTTTGTCATGTTCCTCAAACCATTCTTGAGCAATCTTTGCAGTTTAGGAGGGCGCATTATCCTGCTGAAAGAGGCCAGTGCTATTAGGGAACACCGTTGCCATGAAGAGGTGTACAATGTTTAGGTAGGTTGTAAGTGTCAAAATAGCATCAACATGAATTCCAGGACTCAAGGTTTCCCAGAAGAACTCTGCCGGGATCTCAGTTCCTCTGCCAGCCTGCCTTCTTCCCATAGTGCACCCTGGTGCCATCTCTTCCCCAGGTAAGTGATTCACACGCACCCGGCCATCCACATGATATAAAAGAAAATGTGATTCATCATACCAGGCCACCTTCTTCCATTACTCTATGGTCCCGTTCTGGTGCTCACGTGCCCATTGTAGAGGTCAGCAAGGGCACTTTGACTGGTCTGTGGCTACGCAGCTGGTTCACCGGTTGTCCTTCCTTGGAGCATGTTTGGTAGGAACTAACCATTGCATACCGGAAACATCCCACAAGACTTGCTGTTTTGGAGATGCGCTGACCCAGACTTCTAGCCATCACAATTTGGCCCTTATGTTTGCCCATTTTTAGTGCTTCCAATACATCAGCTTTGGAGAATTGACTGTTCACTTCCTGCCTAATATATCCCACCCCTTGACAGGTGCCTTTGTAACATTTGACAATCAATGTTTTTCACTACACCTGTCAGTGGTTTTAATGTTATGGTTGATCGATGTATATATTTGCTTAAATATATAACACCGACCATAATAATCACTGTTTTGAGCTAATCAGCAACATTAGAGTTATCATTAAAGTTAGCCAGTTAGCCTGTGCTAACACTACTTGCTATTGTTTGCTGGCTAGTTTGTTGCTAAAGCTAACTATTGTCCCTGTTGTTGCTGTACTGCAACTTCATTCCAAAATGTTGCATGAATGTATAACGTTTACTATAGCAGAACAGTACCAGTAGCCATTCAGGCCTGTAACTGTAAAAGTGCAGTTAAAGAAGCTTTTTGTGAGCTCAACATGTTCTGACAGAGCAACCAAAAGACAAGCTTTTGTGGAGGCGTCCATGTTTTCCCCCTACTTTGCATGTTGAACATCCTGAGCTAGGAAATGATGTTATTAAAATGTGCAACTCACAAGGCACCACAAATGCAGCATAAGTTTGTGCTTCCAGGGAGCTTTTGTCAGAGCATACTGCGTATAGACTTACAGAGACTGATATGAATTGTGAATCTACTCTAGTGGTGCAAAGTGGCCTTTCATTTCATGTATCAAGAATGTTTGATTGAATTGTTATGGACATCACAAATGAAACCTTGGTATCTAATGGTATGATCATATCATTCAATAATATAGGAATAATATAATTAATTTCAATGGTAGTGTTTTACACTTCAGCATCTTTTTATTTGGTCTGTTTTCTCCTCAGTGGTGTCAAATTTCAGATGAAACAGCTGATAGGTATTAAGGCTCACCAGTGTGAGCCTCTCTGAACTCAAAGCACTGTTTCCCCCTCCTCATATTTTCATTACAGCTACAACTATCAGAACAGGAAGAAAAATTAAAAAGTAAACTTGAGTCAAATCCTTATAGCAGACAATAGTGTGCGTTTGTGTGTATTCTTTCTGCCAGTTACCCACCATCCTTCTGTAAATCTCTGCTCCTAGTTTTAGCTTTTTTCCAAGGGCTACCAAAGATCCCGCATTGGTCCTATGAGCAAACACTTTTACATCTTTTTTTTTTTTGCCTTGGCTGAATTCGGTCTACCTTGTAAGATAGTTTGAATAAAAGCATCTGCCAAATAAAGAAATGTAAACTATTCAGTTTGTTTAACCTGTTGGACCGAATAGTACTGACATATCCAGAGAGTATCTGCTTTCTGCCACCCCAGTCTGATATCTCTTATTTAACATGGATGGTAGTACATGTGTTATTAGAAGGGAAATCTTTGGCCCTGTTCACACCTGGTATTAATATCCATCTTGAGTGATCCAATCACAAGTGGACAGTCAAGATGCATAGCTGTTCAGATCTGGCATTATGAACGCATCTCATGTGGCCACTTGCATTTGGATCATTACTGGACACCATCATTACTGGACGACTTTTTTTGAATTATATTCAAACGACTGAAATAATGATCTTTAGTTGACAGACTAAGGGACATACAGTAGTAACATCACCACTTCCATAACACCACATTTCTCTGCTTCTTTGTCTTGTAAGCACTCACCTTTTATAACATTCTATACCAATAACATACCTATGCCTATACCATTGTATAACAATTTTTTCTCCTTGTTTTACAAGGCCCATCCAGACTTAAGGGCAAATTACTCTACTCTGTATCTTTGTAAAGGGTACAAAGTGCAATGAGAATAATCTATAAAAGTAAGATTTTATACAGTATCTTATGATTCTTTCTTACTCACATTTTAGAAGCTATCTCAAGGTCTCAAAAGTCTGTAGTACCTCCAATTGGCCATGTTTTACCCTTCTTGACAAAGGCAGTCCCAGTTGACCAGATGAGAAATGCATAAAAAGTTTATAAAAGCAGCATCTACACGTTGTAACAGTGTTTACTCAGTTACCAAGATACTGTGATTTTAAATCCCAGCAATGTCTCAGCACTAGTCCTGCTCTCTGCATGGAAAGGATGTTTTCAATGAGCATGTGCTTACTCTCACATTCCCAGATTGTTAGGTATTGTGTGGAGGAAACCATAAATCTTACATTGGGGGAAAAATAGGCATGAAAGTCACTTCACCATTTACTACTGCTGCTCTCACTGATTTACATTCCTGGTTTAGTGAGCTATTGTTCGTGGTTGACTGCAGGAAAGTGCGGTCATGGATAATTAACATTAACATTTCCTCTATAAACATGCTTAATCTAAGAATATAGACACAAGCCTTTTCCTCTTTGTCAGCAAAAACATGTTTTTTCCTTTTTATTATTTTTTCCCTCTTTGCTAGGGCTGTGTAGAGACTTTTAGAAGGACAGATGCTCAAAGTTGAAAAGGGGTGCATGGATCAAGATGTTAGAACACCAACTACTACAACACAACAGCTCAGATTTTAATTTCAACTGGCAGATGAGGACATGAAATGACTAATCTTAGTAGGTATGTAAGTAAGTAAATTTTATTTATATAGCACATTAAACACAGCAACGCTGGACAACGTGCTGAACAGAGTAAGAAAAAGTTAAATAGAAAACAGAGTAAAACCAAATAGACAATAGATAAAATAAAATAAACGATAGATCAAATTTGATAAAAACGCCTGGGAGAAGAGGTATACTTTCAGCCACTTTTTAAAAATGATAATAGAAGTTGCAAAGCAGATGTCCAGTGGTAATTGATTTTTCATGTTTCAAGCTTTTTGTCAATTTTTTTACTGATAAATCATTGTCTGTTGAGGTAGATTACAGTAGATTCCTCTGAAAACAGGCTTTCCTATTCACTGAACGTTATCATTTACATCATTTGAATTAATTAAAACATGAAGGCTGATTGCGTTGCCATCTAAAGTGAAAATATAATGCGCATCCTTTTCAATCATATGTCCCGCCCACTCACTGTGCTCCTCCTCCCTTCACTTTTCCCCATGGAAACCTTGACTTGCAACTCGATTTTGCTGCAGCTTTTTTTGTTTATTCAAAATTTTCAATGCAACTTGTGGGGGGTTTTTTTCCTTTTTTGCAGAAAACCTCTTGAATTGGCGAACTTGAAATTGCACGAATTTGTTTAGCATGGTCATTCAAAGTCATGTTTGTTTGTACATGAGACCTTTTAGCTGTACTCACGTTTGATGCATGTGAACCAAAGAGAGCTTTGGCTGAATGTGCATTGTGATGATGTCACATGGCGCGACTTGGCCCAAATCTGCGCAAAATCTGCGGTAATTTAGAAAAATTACAAATTCCTCAGAATATTTTGGAGCTTGCTTGATTTTGCTTCATTTCTCTGATCGCAAATTTGCAAAATCCTGGAATGACTGTTATCGCTGTGTTAATGTGTAGTGTGTGAGTAGTGTGTAAATTTGTATTTAGTTGAATGAGGACATCCTGTTTTTTAGTTGAATGAGGACATCCAGATCTAATTTACTTGGCACAGATATGATCGATAACATTAGCTTGTTAACTGCTAAAAGAATGCTTTTATTTATCCAGATGGGTACGAACATATTTCATTCCAAGAGGTGGCAAAGGGAGAGAAGAGCATCATCAGTCAGGTAGGGTAGACAGCAGAGACAAACATTGTATTTGAATGATCTACATTTCACTGTAGAATTTCATTTCACTACCCCTCAGATAAATTCTTTATAACCTGGACCTTAATCTGCAATCACAAGACCAACAAATTACCCAGATATGGTAAAAATGATGTCAGGGAAATTATTAATTTCTTACTTTGTAATAGCTCTGTTCATGTTCATTAGTGAAGAATGCCGCTTGTGGTCATGTCTTGGAGATTAGCCCAGAACGTTCTTTCCTGTTACACTGACACAAACAGTTTATTGTCTCCAGGAATGTCTGCACATCTGCTAAGACCTTGAAACCACCAAACTGGCTCAAACCTCATAGAACTCCTAGAATTTTTCAAGACTCGCAAATGTCCAGCTCTCCTTATCTTAAAACTTATATAGGGCATTTGAGAGAGGAGTGCTTCAGAGCGCTCTCATCTTCTACCCTGCTTTCTTCTATCCTGCATTCTTCTATCCTGCATTCTTCTACCCTGCTTTCTTCTACCCTGCATTCTTCTATCCTGTATTCTTCCTTCTGAAATAAACCTTTTTCACCTGAGAGGACGAGTCTACTGGTGTTTGTCTAAATTTCTACCACAATGTCAAAGCATTAACCCTTTCACACTTAAGTTTAAAATATTCCAACTGGGCCTTGGCGTGAGGTTTCTAAAATGTATTTATTATTATTATTATTATTTTTTAATATGACCTTTATTTTTGAACTATTGCATTCAGTAGCCTGGTTTAGTAACCAGCACTTTACAGTAAATTTAAATACACAGCTGCCCATAGTACTTCATTACTTCCTGTTTTTTCTTTCTTCCAGCAACCTCACATCTCTCCCTATCAGACCATGCAAACCCACACTCTCACAATAGATACTTACTCTTGGGTTTTTGGATTAACACATGCCTTCCTGCACTGCTTGTGAAGACAGCCTGAGCCTCTTTTGATCTGTTTCTAGAACAGTTTTTAATATACAGCTGCAGGAAATATTGCTGCCCATTTTTCCTTCCTACCAAAAGCTTTTGAAAGTAACTGTCTTTGCTATTCGCAATACTCAAAAGGAAATAACCTAATTTGACTTCCTTATACACTACACCACATTGACTTCTGAGCTGATCTTGTAAACTGAACTTGGTCTCGTAATTGATAAACTGAACTTGGTCTTGTAATTGCTAAACTGAACTTGGTCTTGTAATTGCTAAACTGACTTTCTCATGCTGATTTCTCCTTGTGATATTTTTCTCCCATTCAGGCAGAAAAGAGGAAGTTGGAGACGGGCTTGAATGAACTCAAAACATTTCTTTATTTTCTCTTTTCCGCTGTTCAGCATTTTCACACACATACACACACACGTGCTTATACTGATCAAGATGCAAGATGGTGCCAGTGTATCTGTCAGCATGCTGTCGTTCTTGTCTTTCCCGTGTATTACAGTTTGTTGTATCTGTTGTCTGTTCATCTGGCATCTGTGCTGTTTTTACTTTTCGTCGTGCCACACTGGTATCGTATAGACTCAGTGTTGACCTATGATCGTCAAGCTTTGCTCAACATCAAAAGCTGTATGGTAGCTCATCTGGGATTTTGTCCTGCTCCGCATTCTCATTGTCAATCCTCATCTTGCCAACCCGCATCGGAGTGCGCTCGCTGGCTACCTTGCTGTGTTCCTCCTCTAAGGAAAGAGCCACAGGAAGAGAGGGAATCATGGTGGTGTTTGGGTGAGAATCAGTACCTCCATTTAATCGAGTTTGTTTACTATAAGCTTGGAGGGACTCAACTTGACGGAAGGGATTGCTCATGGGATTACAGATATGTTTTTCATCTGACTATTTTCCCGGATTTCCTACACTCATCTAATTGCTCTGTTCCTGAACAATTACGGATTCGTCATAGAGGAATGGACTGTTTAAATCTCTGCCAACTGGAATGCGTTCAACCGGATCTGGCCTCGTTACCTCAGTCTCCTCTGAATATGACCCTAGTTAATGCTAGGTCTGTGTGCAACAAAACTTTTATTTTATATGACTTTTATAGCATGAGTTATAGCATGGGAGCAGCAGTGGGACATCAAGAACCATCCCTGAACAAAGGGCTACGTGACTGTATTTAGCATTCAGAAAGACATCTGTCTCGCAAGCTCTACCACCTCACCATTTGGGGTTACACCTGTAACAACATCTGTACTGTGAGAACGGAAAGCGATCACATCAAATGCTATCCTTAATTTACGTTGAGAATGAAACTTCATTTACATTACAAACAGAAAACCTGGTTTGAAACACAGTATAAAATGTCTGTGCTGATACTGTTCGGGGTTCACTTTGACTCCGACGAACCCAAAGTGCTTCATGTACTTTGTCCCTGCCATGCTGTAATAAAGTTATTTTTCTTTGAGATCTTCGACATCCTCTTCATTTCTTCGGACAGTGGTGTTTTTTTTTTCAGTAGTTAGTCTTTATTTACAAAGGTCCTAGAAAGATTTGCACTGCATTAATGTCAGTTTTTAGTTAGTATTTTGAGTTGAGAGAATTGATTTTCTGTGAAATAGTGAGCTAGTAAAGCTGTTGCATTAAAAGGTGTAATGTGTGCTGAATGTTTGGTTTTACCAGAACTATCAATGAAGAGAAAATTACAATATTCAAAAGCATAAGGAGGTTCAAATGAAAGTGTGTTGTCAAAAAATATACCACCAGTACTACACTGTTTCTTTACCTTAGATTATCAAACATAAGGTCATTAACCATTCTGGTAATTAAAACTATTAGTAGTTTTCTCTTTACATGATTTTATCCATTAGTTGGTCTGGTTATTGTAAGACGTGACATTAGAGGTAAGTTATATACAAAGTAGTCTATATTTTGAGGCTACACTCTGTGGTAGGTTTTTGTTTGTTCTGAGTTAACATACACTCAGGTGAAATCATACACTACTATGTTTTTATCATACAATTCTAAAATGTCTAATTTATTTTCCAGTAAAAAAATGTATATAACAGGACAAGTAATTATTTTGCCATTCCAGCCCACATCATCCAAAACCCTTGGTGTTAAAAACCACTGATACTACAAATAGCAGTGAGGACAATCTATAGGAAATCAGCACACTTTCTCAGGAGAGAGCTTTGGATTGGATTAAATGGCTCTTTGTGTGATTTGTAAGCAATTATGTTGGACAGAAAAACACGGCTGTAATCCTTCCTTTGAGATAAATAAACCTCTTCTGTTGGTGGGAACAGCGAGCGAGAGAGAGAGAGAGAGAGAGAGAGAGAGAGAGAGAGAGAGAGAGAGAGAGAGAGAGAAATGAGCATTATTATACAATTACACTGAAAGTCTCTCTTGATCTGAAAGAATGTAGGTATGGGAGATGAACACCTTAATTCCTTATCAGAAGGAAAACAGTCCTAGTGTATTTACTGATTTAGTGATCTGGCAGAACTTCTTCAGTCTTTAGTAAAGCACCAAAAAAAAAGGATCCAACATTGGTATCATGGGAAAACCTGCTTCAAAACCAGCATCGTGTTCATATAAAATAAAAAGCTAATGTGGTGTTGTGGCTTCTGAATTTTCACTGCTGTAAATCTTTTGTGTTCTTAACAAATGTATTATCACAAAGCTTGTGGATCTTCTGTATGCATAAGTATGGAACATTTTACTTTAAAGTAAATAAACTCTGCTGTAATAAACCCAACCACACACACACACACAGTATGTAGCAGGAAATAAAGTGGCTGCTTTTAGTGAGGTGTTAGATAAATAAAGTGTAGTGTAAAGGAGCATCAGTCTTTTGATGTGCATATAGAATAAGACTTGAGGACAATACAGGTGGAGTGACACCCTTCAAGTATATATACAGCATATGTAATATTTTCTCAAATATGCGGGTGACACATAGACCTTTAAGAGTGTTTAAGTTAAAAATCCCAAACAACTTCACCTTAACTTGCCTTTACCTGACGTTTTCAGAGAACAAACTTAAAATTCACTAAACAAACACTCAAATAGATAAATACATAATGTTTGTCTACTTTAAAATGTGGCTCCTTGAAAATTCCTCATAAATAAAATCATTGAATGCTCACAGATCACTACCTTAGCAATCATTCAACCATTGTGTTATTCAACTGCATTTATAGCTAAATGAAGCACAGTCACATGTCTTTCACTGATTTATTTGAATTTTAATTTCTGCATGCATGAAAGAGATAGAAAGTCACAAAATAGAAAATAAATGATAGATTTTTTTAGCAATTTAAATAGCCAGGGTAACTCACCATGCACACAAATATTTAAATGATTACCTGTGTATGAGGATGTGCTGTGTGAGGTATGTACAGCTGACCTGAACAGTCTGAAACACTAATAAATGAATGAAATGTGTCCTCACTGGCACAGCATGTCATTGCATTGGCTTCCACAGCTTTACAATTACAAATATGTGCCTTAATGATTTGGAATTTTAAGGCTAAAAACAGTACTTACTCACTTAAGGCATTTGATGGTGTGAGTAAAGTGGTTACTGTAATACTATACAAATATACATGGCAAAACACTGGTATTGTTTACATTCTTTGGATAATTAAGGCCCTGAAATTCAAGTATTTATTATTAATAATAAAAATCTAAACAAAATTATTGTTGTTAATAATAATAATAATAATTTTCTCTTTTCTATACGCTGTCAGTAGCTTTCACAAAACAACTAGATCTCAGCTACTTTAAAGTACTCTAAATCAATCATTTGATACATGGCTGTTGATTCGATATGTATGCGTATCGAAGAATACATTCAACAGACTGCATAAAATAGTACTTATATTATGTGATGTGTAAAAAAAACCCAAACCAAAACAAACAAACAAAAAAAAAAAACATTGAAATTCACTCCCAATTTTCTCCCTAATTTAGTCTTGGCCAATTCCCACCCTCCACTTAGATCACACAACAGATACAACCATGGAGGGCAAAAGGAGCATTTCCTCCAAGGCACGTGAAGCCAGCTGAACACATCTCTTTGAACTGCTACTCATGCAACATCAGGGGCATGTATGAGCTCAGACACAGCCATGATTGGCTAGTGTTGCTGTGATTGAGAGATTGAGAGAGAGCGAGAGAGTGAATGACACCCTTTCCTCCCTCAGAGCTCTCTTGGACTCCCAGCCACGAAAGGCTGTGGCATCATTTAAACTCAAATTTAAACTCACAATAAGAGATTTCCTGTTGTGCCACTTGGGATACCGTAAACCTATAAATTTGAATCAAGCCCATAGCCTCTCCACTGGAAAATTTTGCTTACTCTTGTTCTCAAATCAGAAAGGATATAGCAGTTAAAAAAAACAAAAGCGGCAAGCCTGAACTGTAAGATTCCCCTACTAGTCCGTGCTAAATAAGAAGTAGAGATCAACTCTACTTCACCCATCTCAATGGAAGCCCAGTGTTTAAAAACTACAGCAATGTTGTGGTTAAGTGCAGCTGAGTACATACAAGTCTACTTAATAAACTGGAAAACTTCTGTCACATACATATACTGTATGTGGATATTCAAATATTCATTATACTGTACTTATTATTACTTGTTCATAATTTATAATGTTTTAGAATATATTTTCTTATCAAATTCAAGGTCCTAAAATCCAAAGAATGTTAAAATTCATACACATTTTACATTTATGACATTTGGGAGACGCCCTTAAACAGAGTGACATATGAAAAATTTTCTATATATGCAAACCACAGGAAAGCAGAAAAATAGGAGGAAGAGGAAATGGGTAACCATATATAATTTAAAACATCTTCATGCTTCTGAAGGAAAACAAAGAAAAATCAGCATACACTATATGGCCAAAAGTATGTGGACACTTGACAATCACACCCATAAGTGGTTCTTCTCCAAACTTTTGCCACAAAGTTGGAAGCACACAACTGTATAGAATGTCTTTGTATGCAAAGATGTAGCATTACAATTTCCCTTCACTGGAACTAAGAGGTCCAAACCTGTTTCATCAGGGAAATACCGCTGTGCACAATGCAAGGTGTATGAAAACATGGTTTACCAAGGTTGGAGTGAAGAACTCAAGTGCAGGGCTGGGAGGGTTACTTTAAAAATGTATCCTGTTACAGTTACAAATTACCTCATAAAAAATGTAATCAGTAATGTAATCCAAGTATCACAATATGAAAGTAATGTAATCTGATTACTTTTGGATTACTTCAAGGCCACATATGTAAAACAAGTGAAGAGAAAAGCAATATGATCCTAAAACACTTATTTAGAGCTAATTTTAAGCTTAAAACATGAATAAAAGATCACTGCCCCTGATCTGGGTAACATTACATCACAAAAGCTAGGGTGAACATATTCTGGTTTTCAAAAAAGAGGACACCTTTTTTCTTTTTACTGGTGTGTGTGTGTGTGTGTGTGTGTGTGTTTGTGTGGGTGGGGGGGTTGTTCAAAACAGTGTTGCTATGAATACAGACTTTAAATCATTGAAAATGACACTATTAGCTTCACATAAATAAATATACAAATATGTATGTAAAATTGGTTTCACTCTGCCAACGTTTTACATTTTTCCTACATTCTTTTGAATGTCCATGGAATAAAATAAAATATCAGATGCCATGAGTGTACCTTCTGCCATCATTCATACATTTGAATGAACATGTAAGGCAAAGCAATATGATATCATGAAATAATATCATGCCCATGTTCTTATATGGCCATGGGCATTGTCTGGACTCAGGACAGCTGTTATTTGCTGCAATGTCGACGCTGTACACAACAGCGCTTCACCTTCGCACGTTCTCTGAGAGGCAGGAATTTGGCCAATATTTGCTGTAAGCATTTTTATAATCAACCAACTGGTGTGCGAGAAGGCGGGAATTACAGAGAGGAGTTAAAGCCATGCAAAAATGTGCACACATGATGCAGTATTAGACCATAAGCACATTATAATAAAACTAAACCTGAATCCCAGACACTTTCTCAAATTTAGATGCTTTTTTTAAGGTCTGAAAAAGAGGACATGATTAAAGGTGATTAAAAAGCATTTCAGAGAACAATGTGTGTTAATTTCTATCAAATTAACTTTGGGAAAATTTTATTGGTGCATGTGCAAATAGGTTGCTCATGTGAGCCACAACTGACAAGAGAGAACCAGACCTATAAACATGCAGCTGTCTATACTGCGTTATGTCAAAAGATTAATTTCTTTGGTTTTAAATGGAAAAAAATTGTAATCCTGATACTATTCCTATAGTTTTTTTTATTTTTTTTTATTTTTTATTTTTTACAAAATGTATCTGTAATCTGATTAGTTTGTTTTTTAATCCTTTACAGTTACCATTTTTTTGTATCCTGATTACATAATGCTGTTACATGTATTCCGTTACTCCCCAAGCCTGCTCAAGTGGCCTGCACAGAGCCCTGAGCACAACCCCACTAAACACCTCTGAGATGAACCGATACATCGAGTGCACACCCCAGGCCTCCTCACCAAACATCAATGCCTGACCTCTATTAATACTCTTGTGGCTGAATGGGAAAATCCCCACAGCCAAACTACAGAATCTAGTGGAAAGTCTTCCCAGCAGAGTACAGGATATTAAAACAGCAAAGGGGGACAAAATGTGGAATTTTCAACAATCACATATGGGTGCAGGCCCAGATTATCATCACACAGGGCACTGGGGCCATGTTAACACCATGGGACTCCCAACCAATAGGTACCCTATGTTATTCAAAATACTAAATTTCAGGCACACTCGCACTTGTACACACATTACTAAAATATAGGCTAGAGGAGACCAACTAGTTTGCATGTTTGCTTGAATCATTTATGCATTTAACGACGATGCAGTAACTGCGAGCTGTATTCACTAAAGTTCACCATAAGTTTTGAAACACTACTACTAACACAAATATGAATTCAGAGCAACACTGTTTACAATTTTTTCTTTGCAGCAACACAAGCATTGGTTATAAAAGAGTATTTAAAGAAGGGCCACATCAGCATTTTACACACGTATTATTATCGTTTTAAACAAAATCAATAACCACGGCTCTGAAAATACAGTAGGCCTATAATATGACATTTATAACAAAAAAGTATAACAAACTATTCAGCTGTATGTATAACATGGTTTTGCACCATAGCTGCACTGTGATGTTCATAAAAGTTCTAGGAAGTTATCATTACAATTCCATATTTAACCGGCCATCAAATAAATGACATATGTTCTGCAATTACTAACAATGTTTTATTTGATTTCATGCCATCACTGCTTTTACTGCTTTGTGGCATTCACTCAAAATCGAGTGTCTCACACTTCTCAACTGAACTGTACTCATCACACGGTTATTTAATTTCATATTTTTCCTCATCTTTCTCTTGAAATTAATTCCTGGACCCTGCTAACAAGCGATGTGTTTCTAAATTGTTTTTGGACGAGGGCCTGACAGATGCAGCAGGTGCAGCAGATAGGTGATGATAGGTGAAGCCCCACCCCATAATATAATCCAGGCTGTATGGATGGGATGGTTAGGTTTCCACAAACTTTTGGCCATATTGTGTATTAAAACTCATAGAAAGTACTCTAAAAAAATCATTCTTGCAGATCAAATTAAGCATGGAACTTTTTTGTGGAGGGCATAGCGGACTTCTATCATCGTCAGTGGTCATGCACGTTTTGCTGTAAGGCAAGAACAAATAAACTGCATGAACAGCAGCAACCAAATAAAACAGAGGAAAGAAAACATGGCAAGTAATTTTAGTCACTGACTACAGTAAATGCCTTTAAATCAGTGGTTCTTAACCCGGGGGGCGCGGAGAGATGGGGGGGGGGGCAACTTTCCAAATGTGACCAGTACTGTCCTGCAAGCGCGAGGTCTTGTCTGCAATCACACCTCTCTCTGCCTGCTCTGTTCAGTGAGGGGCTGAGAGCCGGAGATTTAACAACGTCATGGATAACGAAATGCCCTTCGTCCCAATTTACATCATTCTTATGTGAATGTTTTTAGAACGCAAGACGAACGGAATGCAACATGTTTTACATGTAAAATAGTCCACGTTATTACAGTCTATTTCTCTGTTCAAAGTAGTTATAGTGTTCAGAAACATTTTTGATCATTCATATTTCATACCTGTCTGTTATATAATTTTATAAAAGTCATAAGAGTTATGAAAAGTAAAAAAAAGTGTCTATCTATCAAAATAGATTATAGATCAGATATATATATATATATATATATATATATATATATATATATATATATATAGTTAGTTAGTTACAAAAAGTTACCTCTACTTTAAATAATATATCCACCAACATCATAATGTCATTATTTTATACTTACTCAGTGCTTTATAGTAAGTACCTCCAGCACCACAGACACAGACACAGAATGATCACATGACTTTGAAGGGGAGCTAAAACCAATGCAAAATAATAATACAATGAGGTATTCAGGATAACAAGTGACAAAATCATCGGTCAATCTTCTGTCACAGAAACTGGGTGCCAAATTAACGTAGAAAGGCTACAGACTTGCAGCTGCTATCCAGCGTTACTCAGAAAATAAATACCATGAAATTCCTAAGTACAAAATGGAGAGGCTTATTTTTATGTTCTACTCACTTTCTCCAGCACTGATGTGTCCAGTTTTGCTTTCAACTGCAAACAGTCAGAAAAGACTGATTAATTCATGTGAAAAAGCATTTGCTAAGTTATTTGAAGGAAAAAGGTAGAATGGGAGTAGACAGGTACTCACACTTGTAGCAAACCAGAAACACTTCAAGCTGAAGAAGAAACACACAAAATTCAAATCAGTGAAATCTGTAAATAAAACTGATACAAATAGGCTAGATAGCTATTAAATAAAAAATAAACATGCTATTACACAATGTACCTTTGGGCTGTCACAGTTCAACTTCAAGTGAATTTCAGGCCAGCTGCATGGGACAGTTACATTTGGGACTGGACTTAGTAGTTGAAGAACTACATCTTCCTACAAATGTAAAAAAAAAAAAAGTATGAGAAAACACATGAAAGTGGATGTGAACTTGCAACAGAACTTAAAAAAAAGTGTGTGTGTGTAATATAACATTTGTATTTACCTTGTTCCTCAAACTCCAATCGCAGTCTCCATACTTCTCATAAAATTCAGCAGTGTCCAATGTAGCATTGCGAACGCAGTCACAGGTGGTGTTATTCTCCACAGAGCAGTCTAAAACTAGAAGAATTTGGCACTGATTAGCAACCACTAAGTACAATAAATGTGTACACTTTTTGAAGGTGTCCAGCAGGAGCGTAGCCATCATTTCAGGTGTGTTAATTTTTTTCTGACTTTTGTCTAATTGATGGGTTTTTATCTCTTTTTGCTCTTAATTGGCTTAATATGCAATTTATGATTCTGTACTTGCATGTTATATTGTATATTGCACTGTATTATTTAATTTAGCAATGCACCGATAATAAATTTCTCAGCCGATAACCGATTATTCAGAGTGATATCGGCCGATACTGATAGTTCTGCCTTTTATACCGTCATTTAAATTAATAATAATTAATTCAACAATTCTGGAAGAAATGCAAATAAAAACTTTATTCTCTCCATTTCAACAAGGTGTTTCACAATAACTGGTCTCATAAACAGAAAACCCATCACTCTAATTAACATTAACACATGAACTAAATTCTGAAGATTAAAGTAAGATTTCTTAACTTATTGAATGTTATTAATTCATATTAACATTGACTGAATTCTAAAAATACTCCTGTTAGTCTCACATTCACTCACCACAAACAAAACATTCTACTTCATCACTGAACATCAAACTGGTAATATATAATATCAAGTGAGTGTGTGTGATTGTGCCCTGCGATGGACTGGCACCCTGTCCAGGGTGTACCCCGCCTTGTGCCCGATGCTCCCTGGGATAGGCTCCAGGTTCCCCCGCGACCCTGAAGAAGGAGTAAGCAGTAGAAGATGGATGGATGGAAGTTTTTTTTTATATTTTAACATTAACTGGATATGAAATATACTACTCTACAAATATATTTTTCTGTGCTATATATATTTTTTGTCAACTCATCTTCATTTAATTCTTTCAACGGTGTACTGGTGTATTGATCCAGCATGAGGGCGAGTGGGCAGCACATGCGGGGGGGGGGGGGGGGGCTATTGACTCGACGCAGGAACTCCTGTGTCACTGCTGCAGTGTCCGGTGTATAATTTTAGCAGTGCAGAGACATAGGCCTTCAGGGGAGAGTTGAGGTAGGAGGGTGCTGTTCCTGACAAGGTCTTTAGTCAAGGAACTAGTCAAGGAATTAGTCATTAAAAGGAACCCTGACTATGAAGGCTTGTTGGCCTTAACACACAGTAATTGCCCTCTCCTACTAAAATACGTTGTTAGAAACACATGGAATACATTAATTACTTAAAAAATCCTTTATATTTAATACATATTTTACCCTATGGAGGCCACCATAGGTTATGTCGATGACGTAAAATGGTTGCACTTGAGCACTCAAAATAATTCGCTACAAGTTCCCACAGCAGGAAAAGAAGTAATGTCTTCTATATTACCCTCCTCACTTATGTTACTCTCGTGTTCAAATTGAAAAGGCTGAATACATGTTTATAATCGCTGTAGAGTCACTGGAGAATCAAGACTGTTGCGACCATTTGACGTCACTACCCAAAATGCATTGCGACGTAAACAGCAATGGTGACCTACGAGTGCTAGGATTTTTATCATTTTTAAAAAGAAAACTGACATCTAGAGTGTTTTTGTATAGCGGATTTATATAGCGGATGTCAGCGTTAATCTAATAAGCCATACAAGTCTTCAGAGTCAGAGTTCCCTTTAACAATTCACCACCTTATTCTAATGTGAAGATTAGAATTAGATTAGAATGTGAAAAAACGTTACAAAAGAGTTTGAAAATAAGTGCACGTTTGTGTGGTACTGTGGGTAGGCTAATATCATAAAATCTAGCCAATTATTCACCAATGAAAATAGGCAGGAAATATGTAGCAAATTATCCATTGTGCAACACGAATACCATGTGCCAAAAGAACTTACACTTACACTGCTCGACTTAGTAAAAAAGGAGTGAATGGTTGTGAATGCTGCTTTGAGCTCATCAGGACCTCTGAGCACCCAGAGCGGGCGTGAGCATGGGCTTGACACGTGACGCGAGTGATCAATTGTCATGACAACGCCAGGTCATGTAAAGACTTTTAGCGCTTTTCCACTGCACAGTACGGCACGGCTCGACTCGACTCTAGTCGCTTTTGGGGGGCTTTCCACTCTGGATAGTACCTGGTACCACCTACTTTTTTTTAGTACCACCTCGGTCGAGGTTCCTAGCGAGCCGAGCCGAGACTAAATGTGAGCCACGCACTGAGGGAGCAGGGAATCTGAAGTATCTTCTCAGTATATACAGTATGGATTCTCGTATGGATTCTCCTTAACGAGTGCTTCTGTATAGCGCCTGAATAAATGCATCATTTAATTCATACTTTGCGTATGGTAATATTCTTTACATCTCACTTCTTACCGATTTCCAAACAGCCATTTATCGAAGTCACTCCTGTCGCAGCTGAATCTAACTTAGTCATATCGAGCACACCGTTATTTTACATCCTAAATAGGGCCCATGTTCAGTGAACAGGAAAGACATTTGGAATACGGCCTGACCGTGTATTTGTACAGGACTTCGATAATACAACATTATTCCTGCGTGAAGGCGAGTGGAAGATGGCACCCGTGTTGACACGGCACTAAAGTGCAGAAAAAAAGGCAAGCTCAGGAAAGTGAAGCAAGCCGAGTCGAATCTGGTCGAGCTGTACCGTGCAGTGGAAAAGTGGCTTTATAGACACGTAACAGAGACATGCATAGACATTTTGGGGGCTTCAGGGGCTCAAGTGGAAACAAAAGGGCACTTCTCATAACTATTTTTTTTAATTTAATTTTATGTTTTTTTTTTTTTAAACAAAACATTAAATATATTAACACAACTCTGACTTCCTTAACAATTTGGTGGTAATGGAGAGAAAAGTTCCAAAATAAACATTTACATGGTGAGATCTGCTCTCCAGGATGTACACCCACCCTCACCTGCAACTTCTCTTCATCCCGAGACCTCACCAGCAACTTCTCTTCATCCCGAGACCTCACCTGCAACTTCTCTTCATCCCGAGACCTCACCAGCAACTTCTCTTCATCCCGAGACCTCACCTGCAACTTCTCTTCATCCCGAGACCTCACCAGCAACTTCTCTTCATCCCGAGACCTCACCTGCAACTTCTCTTCATCCCGAGACCTCACCTGCAACTTCTCTTCATCCCGAGACCTCACCTGCAACGTCTCTTCATCCCGAGACCTCACCTGCAACTTCTCTTCATCCCGAGACCTCACCTGCAACGTCTCTTCATCCTGAGAGCTCACCTGCAACTTCTCTTCATCCTGAGATCTCACTTGCAACTCCTCCTGCATCCTTTCCCTGAGGGCACATCCCTCACCTGCCCCCTCTGCTTAGTGTTTTAAGCCTACTACCCTCAATCTGTTTGCATCTGTAGATTTCTTCTAAATTAACCAAACAGGCTAATCTGCCTATTTAAACATAACATTTCGGGGGAAAAGACTCTTGATGCACTCCTAATGTCATTAACTGGGTAAGTTCTGTGGTGATATGCTTTAGTTATTTTGTTTATCCTATTCACCTGCACTGCCTTGTCAAATGTATGCAAATTATATATATATATATATATATATATATATATATATATATATATATATATATATATATATACATACATATATATATATATATATATATATACATACATATATATATATATATATACATACATATATATATATATATATACATACATATATATATATATATATACACATACATACATATATATATATATATATATATATATATATACATACATATATATATATATATATATATATATATATATATATATATATATATATACATACATACACACACACACATTTATTAATTGTTTAAAGCACCACAGAAATAAGGGCACTTTCTCTCGAGGAAGGAAAAGGCAGGTGCTCGAGCTCCCTTTGATGTCAGTGTTTGCACGTGCCTGCACATGCATGTATAAAACTCTAAATTGGTCATGGATAGTGAAAAAGTGCAGGGGCGTCCCACCCAGTGGCTTTGGATAGACTGCGGTGTTAAGCCGCATGGTATACGTAGTTTTGTTTTTGTTTTTACGCGTACGCGCGTAGCCTTTCCGTGTATACAGTGCTCCATCTGACATGTACACGTGCACCGGCCCAAGGCTTTCTGTGCGCACGCGAATACTGTCATTTTTCCTGATCGCAATTCTGAACAGGATACATCGCTTACTGAAGATGAATGAACTTCTGTCACCTGACCGGAGTCCACGTTTCAGGGTTTCTATTTACTTTATATCAGTTTCCCGTGTGAGGGGAGGAGAAAAAAAGTGGGTGAAAAGAAATAGCCTACTTACGTTCGGTACTTGGGAGGCGGTATCCCATAATAAGAAGGAGAAAGAGAAGGCGTCTGAGTGGCTCCATGTCTGCTCAGGAAACATTCAGTAGGTTGTGGAGAAAAGTCACCCGATGGATTTCCGGGGCTGGATATTCAGTACATCAGCGCAACATAGAGATGTCATCGCCAGCGCCATCTAGATCTTTACGAGAACTGAGATGTGCTGTGATCTTCCTATTGCGCAATGGACCATCCCAGCACATTTCTAGTAGTGGGGTCTTCATCTCTTCAGTGCTGCTTAAGTAATATGTTTCAGCTGGTTAATAGATTTACTGTTAATTGCCCGATTAACCAAAAGTTACTTTAAGCATGTTTTAATTTAAGCTCAAATGTAAGCTCACTGTTTGCAACTCACATTAACTAAAAACTAAGCTAAAGAGTTTGCTGTTACCTCAGGTTAGTGTACTTTAATTAAAATATTTCTGAGGGGTAAATTCGAGGTCTATCTATATCTCAAGCTAAATCATATATCAAAATCATTCTTTTTAGATGCATATTTAGATTTATTTAGATTATTGTCATTAAAAGATGTTATAACTAGAGTTATGGGTCAGGCTTCTGTCATCCGCTATTGTTTTGCTGCAGTGACTTCTGGGACTTCAAGCAGATTCTGTGCGCTCAGGTCTGCATCCAAGGCATCCTCGAAATCAAGAACACATCCGGGTAATTGTATACGTCCTTGTTACTTGAGTATCGGAACTGAACTTCGGCAGTGGATGATGACGTAGAACGAGTTCACAAGGACGCAAGATCGCATATTGAGAAGTTTTAACAAACACTTGTTGGTTAGAGTACTATTTCCTGTTGGAAGAACCCCCATAGCAATCACAAGGACATTTCTATTACTTTATAAGCCCAAGTGAATTTTCTTGTTCTTGGAGGAATCTTCTGTATACCTTCAGGATTGACACTTCATAAGAAAGTACTGAGATCTTATATAACTTTTCAAAGAAGTACAAAAAAATACATAGGAAGTCTTGTATACCTGTTTATGAGGAGCAATACAATTAATAAATTGATGGATTCCAATAGGGTTGTGAAAATAACTTTGGCAGATATTTTGCTACTCTGTAGTCAAGAGTATATTTTGCCAGGTTTCTAATTTCCATTTGGAGCTTGCAGTGTAAGACCATTCTTCTACCTGAACAACTCCTAACAGCCATTTTCTCATTGGCACTTTTCGTATCTCTGCATGGTGATAAGTGAGTAATTGAGGCATTTTTGGCATTGGACTAAGAGGATGTGCATTTCCATAAATAAAGTTTATTAAGTGTAGGGTTTGTGTAATAAGTGTAATGACACAGGAAAAAAAGTATTGAACACGCTAAAAAAAGCAGTTCTCCAAGGCAAGGCAAGGGACCAGCTGAAATCCATAAGTAGATACTCCCTATCTCTGCAAATTAATATCAGCTGAGTTAGTAAATCAATGAGCTATAAAAAGGCTTTTCGTTACCAAGGTGCCACACAAGAAACATCTCATGATGGGTAAAAACAAAGAGCTCTCCCAAGACATTCACAACCTTATTGCTGTGAAACATATTGATGGAATCAGATACAGATATATTTCAAAACTTCTGAATCCTCCAGTAAACACCATTGGGCCATTATCCACAAGTGGAAGCAACATCACTCCGTCATCAACCGGCCACGCACAGGAGCCCCTTGTCAGATTTCTGACCAAGGACTCAGAAGAATAGTCAGAAGAGTAGCCCAAGAGCCAAGGACCACACGGAAAGAGCTCCAGAAACACTTGGAGGCGGCAAGTACCATCGTCACAGAGAAGCCTATGAAATACTGGGAGAGTGTATTCTGTATAGACGAGAACAAAATTGAACTTTTTGGCTGTCATACTACACACCATGTTTGGAGAAGAAATGGCACTGTACATCACCCTAAAAACACTATACCAACAGTGAAGTGTGGAGGAGGAAGCATCATGGTGTGGGGCTCTTTTTCATCACATGGTACTGGCAGACTTCATATAATTGAAGGAACGATGAATGGAGCCCTTTACCGGGAGATTCTTGAGAAGAATCTGCTGATATCCACCAGGATGATGAAGATGAGACGTGGGTGGACCTTCCAGCAGGACAACGATCCAAAGCATACAGCAAAGGAAACTCTCAATTGGTTTCAGAAAAAAAAAAATCAAGGTGTTAGAATGGCCCAGTCAATCACCTGACTTGAATCCAATTGGACAAGATTTAAAGACAATATGTTTAGAAGAACGGGCCAAAATCACACCTGAATACTGCGGCCGATTCATTTCTTCATACAGAGTGGAGAACTGAGATGTGATAAAGCTCCTGTATGTGGCCATCAACTGGAGTGATGTTGCTTCCACTTGTGGATTATGGCCCCAATGGTGTTTACTGGAAGATTCAGAAGTTTTGAAAGATTTCTGTATCCGATTCCATCAATATGTTTCGTAACAATAAAGTTGAGAAGGTCTTGGGAGAGCTCTTCGCTTTTACCCTTCATATTACTTGTGTGACACCTTGGTAACAAAAAGCCTTTTTATAGGCCATCAATTTACTAACCCAGCTGATATTAATTTTTATAGACAGGAGGTATAATTACTTTCTAACTAACTTTCTAACTCCATGAATATGTTATTCCATTTTATTACACAGAACTTTATTTATGGACTTTAATGTTGTGAATTCTTTATATTTCTGGATTTCTTGAGTTAATAAAAATGTTGACATGTTCAATACATATTTCCCCCCACATGTATTTATAAATTAAATATCAAATTTACATACACAAGCTATTTACACACTTTTTTCCCCACAAGTAAAAGTAGACCTCGGGGTCATCCCTTTTTCAGCACATAGGCCACTCTTCACTCGCCTGAATCCTTTGCTGGGGACACAAATACAAAAAAAAAAATATTACATTATATATATATATATATATATATATATATATGCATATACAGACTTCTGGATAATAGCCTGGAGTTGCATCGTAATACATGAAAAACATAGGTGTTTTTTTTATTACTCAAATGCATAGAGATTAAAAAAGGCCAATTTTAATATATGCAGCAAATATATAAAAATGTGTGGAGGCACTCGTGCAACACTCATGAAATAAAGCATTTCAGCCATAGGGTTAAAAAATACAGGGAATTCTGGTCATTTCATTGCGAGCCTGTGCCATTACTAAAATGAGTATTGTCTGCGCTTTTAACGTGACTGACAAACCTGACAGCTCTGGAAGGCAGCGACTGACCCAAACCATGTTATAACTGTTAAAAGGTTCTGCAAAATTCAGGCATTTTAGGTGGCTTTGGGGAACTGGACTACAGGAGCTCAGTAGCCTGGCTACCCTGGCCAGCATGCGTACGCTCTCCTGGGCTTACCCTCTCGCCTAACATTCAACAAATATAGCATTATTTTGCTCATGTTGAGGAATTTGAAGGGTAATTTATGGTTTTCCCCAATTTGTGAACACCAAAGCCATACTCCCACCTATGAAAAACTATTTGAACAATGAAGTAAGCACATGCTCATCTCTCTCTCTCTCTCTCTCTCTCTGTTTTTCTATCTTTCTATTTTAAGACATTTCCTGGTTGCTTCAGTGTGGGACATTTATTTTAATGCACTGCTTTTGTTATTTATATGGCATATATTTAGTTAATGCTTATTTTGTGCTGTACTGAAAATGTGTCAATGTATTGACATTATTGATTTTGAATTTTGTGCATCATGTTCGATGCTCTGAATGATAGACTGAATGTCCTATTTGAGTATTTTTTCCCCTTTACACTCATAGCTATAACTATTTAATATTCTTTTTCTGTATATCTATCATTCCATACTCTTGTATCAAACTATTAAGCAATGCAAATTCCAATTTTCCATTGTTCATTGTTTTGAAAGTTTTGCTAACTCACCTTACACGGCCTTTGTTCTTGCAACAGCACAATAACAGAGCCATCAGGAACACCGGTATGGTTAGGAGCCATAGCAAATGGTCTAACAAAAAAATAAATGCCATGAGCGCCCAGTTAATGCATGCTCTTCAGAAAACTGAACAATTTACATGCAAGGTAATATGCTTAGAATAAAAAGAATCTTCCTTTAAAACCTGGACATGTCTGTGTGCACCATGCTGAGGCTGAGACAGGGTAGACAGCTACACTGTGACAGTGATGTAGTATTTGCTATGAATACTTTTGTGTCAAGTCACTTATTTTCTTGGAATCTAGACGCACGCGAATCTGGTAGTCATGAAAACACAGTTACATCCACACCTAGTTTTCTGTTTCACCCCTTCTAAGCACCAGGGACAGCATTTAGCACCTATATACACCCTTGCTACAAGATCATGAGTGGGACTGAAGGTGTTTGAAGATGACTGCCAAACTCTCATAATTGGGGGGGGGGGGGGGGGGGGGTTTGACCTTATAGAACTTGCAAATGGGCACCCAGGTAGAATTGTAGAATTCCTGGGTGTGGTAATGTCCTCTCAGTAATGTACACGGGCATGAAACATTGCCAATGCTACTGACAGGCCATGGTAATGACCTCAGTCACCAATTAGGCAGTGTTTATTAAGACAAGAGTACATCCCATGTCTTTGCACCATGGCAGAGAATAATTGGTCAACAAATAGCTGCATGCAGTTCAAACACTGTAGTAGTAGTATAATATACATACTGGAAAGAGAAGAGAACATTCAGGGAATGTGCAGATGGAGCTTTCTAGAATTCAGGAAGGTCAATCACCTAATTCACAAATTTGGGTAAAGTTAATCTAGGCAGGAAGGGGGAGATCCTATGCCAGGCTCTTGTGGGAGCAAGGTGGAACAAGGAGCCATCCACTGTGTTATGATGGGCTGTTAGAAACACCTGCAGGCTAGACAGACTTGCCATTATCCAGCAGCACTAGGCACTCTGTGCACTGCCCAGAAATGAGAACCAGGGTCTTGCTACCTCAGAGGTTTAATTACTGAATTCTGTGGCAGAGGTGGAAACATACAATATGCCACAAGGCCAGTGCATCTCATCCTATAACTTCTGATAAACTGGTCTCAATCAGGCTAGCTATTTGTGACCACAATTGAAAGGTTGGAGAAAATGTTTCAGCATATGTGTTCTTGGTGATTCATGCACCTGACCATCACTCTTTTGTTTAAACAGATCCTGCCTGTTTTTCACAGTGTCTCTAAACAGGCAGGAAGGACCACCTTACATTCTAGCAGGTTAACATATTGCAGAGATGGCAACATTTTCTGAATATGGTAAGTCTATACTCATGTGACATTGTCACCAGGATCCACTGGCCTGATGCGGGCACTGTTTTTCGGCCATGAAGTGCCTTGCCAGCACCCCCTTTCCCCTCCATAGGATTCTTTCAGCGGAAGCTGCAATGTAACGTATATAACCGAGAACCGTGGGCCATAGTGAATGACTTGAGCTCTAAAATAGTTTCAACTGATCGATGACAGAGTTCAAACCCTCCATTCACTTGAAGAGAATCTTTTAATGTTTCTTGGATTTGTACTTCAAGTGACAAGGCGCAAACTTTTTAAAGCAAACACTAAGTCACTGTCACTTTTTGTGACTTTATTACACATGCTTCCTTTCTTCATTCATTCATCCATTCATTCATTCACTCAACAATAAAGTCTACTTGATTAGACATTAAATTAAAACTATTAAGACTTGTGTGAAGGAACCACCTACAACTCGCATTGTGTGACCTTGCCTCATCATCATTCGCGATCACACCCACATTCTTAGGACTTTGAACAGCTATAAAAAAATAAAAAATAAAAAAAAAATATTCAAATAAAAGAGAGAACAAAAACCCCAGTAAACACAAACATACAATTAAATGTATAAACTGTATGTATATACCATTTGGATTATTTTAAGAAGTCATGAAGGTGAGGCTGTCTCCTGAGTCAATATGAACAAAGCACTTACCTATATAGGAAGCCACAAAATTTGCCTGAAAATGAGTAGAAATCAGTGTAGTTAATACGTTTAGTGAACATTTACAAGGCCATAATGTGCTAATGGTGAATTAAAAGTGAGATTATTATACTTGTTTGATTTGTTTTATTTTGTTATTTTGTTAATAAAAAGCTTTAAATAAAAGATAGTGAAAATATGTAATTTGGCCAGGAGTACATAAATTTTGCATACAACCGTGGCTCGTCAAATAATTAAACACTGAGTTATAAATCATCTTAATTCCATTGCTTTAAAAAAAAAAAGAAATGTGTGTGAACCCCCTGTGCCGCATACATGAGTCATCAGTTAATATTTCTGTGCTAGTGACCAGAAGTTTACACATCAGAAGTTTAATTGCCAGATTGCTGGTGTTACTGCTACAGGTTTCTCTCCACTGTACAGTGGCAGATCATGTGCTTTTCTTTCCACATTGTTGCATAATTTTTAAAAATGCTTACCTTTCCTGAGCACTGACAGTCCATTTTCCAGTATGGTTCATCCAAACAGGTGTAAGTAGTAAGGTTCTGAGGGGTTACCTCTACTATAGGCTCAGATAAGTTACCCACATGAGGTTCTTTTGAGTCAACCAGAAAGGTGCCGTTCTACAAAACCAATAAATGGAGGTGGAAGAATCACACAGTATTTTGTGTTACATGCTTAGAGAATCTTACTTCAATTAAGGGTCATTCCATCTCAAATAGTCCAGTGCAGGTTGCTTGACCATTTTTAATTTTCTTTTTTGTTTGAGTGATTACCTCTATGTATTGTCAGTGCAAAACCACCAATTTGTTTTATTTTATTTTATTTTACTTAGTTTAACTAGGACAGCCATCATTTTGTCATGGCACACAACAAATTTTTGGTTATACAGCGGTTTACAGAAACCTCAATATCTCAGCTCAGGATAGTCTTTGCTACTTTACAGCTCGGAAGTCACTTGCTGCATTTATCACAGGAGAAACACCACCACAGCTCCATTTATAAAACACCCAACTGAACATTGCAATTCCATATTTGTATAAAATCTATTCACACATAACTGTACACCTGTACCAACATGATAGATAAGGTTTCCTCAAATATGGCCCTCGAGGGCCACTGTCCTGCAGAGTTAAGCTTCAACCTTAATCAAACACACCTGAACAAGCTAACCAAGGTCTTCAGGATTATTATAAAATTATAGGCAGGTAAGCTTAGAGTGATTAATCATGCTTCACTGTTGCCAGTATCAAATGTAGTAATATTTAAGACCTCACTGGCAAGCATAAGCTATTGTATGTCAATCATAAACATAGTTACTGTAAAATACTGTCAATTTTTATTATTCTTATAATACATCTGTTCATTTCTCAAAATGCATGAATAAAGTAGGCTTTTCCACAGGTTTCTACTAGCTCTGTAACCAGTGGAAATTCAAACTCACAGGTTATTTATATATGTATATATATATATACACACACACACACACACACACACACACACACTTTTTTTTGATACCCTCTAAAAAAAAAAAATCAAGGCTGAGACATGGAACTGTGAGCAATCTTTAGCACTACATTTGGACTTAAGTCCTAGGTCTAGACAACAATGTGCAAAGTGTTTAAATATGTACATGTAATGTGCTCTAGAGATCAGTTTTTGTTCCAAGGAGCCAAGACCACCCTGAACTGAGGTATTGAGGTTTTTGAAAACATAGACACAAAGATGGCAGTCATAGTTAAACCAAGTAAAACAAAATAAAACAAAACAAAAACAAACTGGTGCTTTTGCAATGCCAATACAAAGATAATCACTTAAAAAAACAAAAAAAAACAAAAAACAACCCATTAAAAGTTGTCAAGCAACCAACTTTACAATTTTGGACCACTTGAGATGGACTGACCCCTAAAGATAAACAACAACACAGCATGCTGTAAGAAAGACTCACCTTATGGTACCAGCCATGCTCACATGTTCTCAGACATTCATCTGGTACATCATCAGGAACAGAAAATGTGTAGCCTCTGACTGTTCTGATGTTCTTACAGGTATAGGAGATGTTCTTGCTGGTCAGAGAGCAGCCTGAATGATTGAAATGTAATTCACAAACATGCAGAGGTTATGACAATTCTTGGAAAACATTTTCTGGACATGAGTCACAGCTGCATTGTTTGTTGTTAAAAAAAATAAAAAAATAAAATAAAATAAAATAAAGAGATTTACTGCAAGACCAGGCGTTCTTAAACTACAACCGCTTTCTCTTAATTTCAGGGAACCATGCGCGCGTGGGCTTTCAAGTTCCCCCCCTTCTGAGGTTTGCAAAGCCCTTCCTGTGAGAATTCCGGCGGACTATTAAGGTTTTTTTTGTTTTTGCACTTTTTTCTCTGCCATCGTTCAATTCTGCACGAGAGTCATTAAGTTCTTACTGCTCGGGTCACCTTGAGCATTAGCGCAATCATGAGCCCTCCGTCATCAGCGCAAAACAACGCGTTTCTCTCGCGCAAAATCCCTGACTTCCTGTGTAGAAGTTCAGCTCTGTAAATGTCATGTCCTCTAGTAACCTAGTAAAATCATCCGATGTTCATCACAGATCATTTAACATGTCGCTTAACGAGAACGATTTTTTTAAATCAAGAAAACTGTCTTGTCAGGGAGAACAGGGAGTCCGTCATTCATTCATCTCCAGTAGCCGCTTTAGGAATGAATGAACATAATCGGAAGAAATTGGTTTACAACTTGCCAGTTTTACTCACCTTTTGAACACATGTCAGCAGCGCAGCTCCACACAAGTACACTAAAATAACAGAGGAAAGACACACGTGCGATCATTACTGCAAGCGCAACACACAAACACACACTCTTCTACTCTTACTTTTAACTTCCTGCTGTCATGCACCGCCCACCTGTTTGGCTAGAAAATGATCTCACTCATAGACCCGTCCTGTTTTTTTTTTTTTTTTTTGATGTTGCTCAACTCTGGTCATTTTGTACAACGTTTTTGGGGAATACCAGTTTATACACTGTATTACTTTCTGTAATGCTGTATGGGCGTAGGAGTTGTTATACATGGGAGGGACATACCCCCACCTCCCCATTTAAAAAAATTTAAATGCAAAACGCGGAGCGCGGATTGTTTTCAAGGAAGAAGAATCGTTTGCCTGATAGGTGCCAAACTGGACGAGAGCAAAGTGTCTGTCACCGCAAGATAACAAGCCAAACCTTTTAGGAGTTTTCAGAGAGGTGGTTTCTCCTGCACAATGAAAGTGGAATGCATTTGGAGATGACTCAAATATTCCGTGACAAGTCGTGACAAAAAAAGACTCGCGTCCTGAGGTGAGTGCGGTTACACTAGTGATGGGAAGTTCGGATCCTTTTACTAAGTCAGATCTCTGAATCTCGTTCAGCCAATGAACGAATCTTTTCCCGAGATATTTCGTTAATTTCAGCAGAATATAGACATATCCATTAAAATGTTACAGGTTAAATTCCCCCACACATCTAGTACTTAATAAACTATAAAATAAACTATAGGCTAATGCAACCAAGGCCGAATTATGAGAAACAGAAATGAATAATTAATAGTTTAGCATTAGGTCTTCAGGCTATGCAGTCTGTTAGTTCACCTCACCTCCTAATCCGAGTTGTTTTGTCACATAACATTTGTCACATCTGTTCCCCGGAAACAGAAATGATAAGTTCACACATCTAATCTTCAGGTTCGAGTCATTCGTTCATCCCATTTCCGGTATTGCATGGGGCATTGCCTATGGGGTGGTCACCGGAAGAATGAACGACTCGAACCCGGAGACTCGAGACGTGAGCTAATCATTTCTCTTTCTAGTATAGAACCTATGGGGATGCTACAGCACCTGCGCGGTCAAAAAATGAAGGAATCACTCTTTGAGACAAACTCGTTATTCCCGAGTCATATTAAAGATTCGTTCAAAATGAACGACACATCACTATACGATACATCATTATACGACACATCACTATATGATATATCACTCAAAGGCTCTTGAGCAGACTAACGTATAGATGAAAGATTTACCACTTTGTATTTGAGGTAGTATACCGTAGCTGTTTCAGAGCATGAAATTTCTGATTGTTTGGGTTTGATCGACAGTTTTGTTGTCGAAATAATTATTTAGCCTATGAAACTGTCAAATATACATAAGTTTGCAAGCTAGCTAGCACATAAAGGATTTAATAGTAGTCAAAATGTTCACACAGAGATGAGCATCTTGCAATATTTGAAGAGGAAGTGGAGAGAGGAGGATGAACAGCAGGTCATAGGAGTAGAAAAGACTGAGGAGGACGAGCTTGTAATGGTGTATGGATAGCTACCAGTTAGTCCAGTGGTTTTCAAAGTGGGGGCCGCCAGGGGGCAGCCCGGGGGCCTCAACAATTTGGTGTGAAAAATAAATAAATGTATGTTTTCTCTTTCTCACTCTCGGACAACCACACACACACACACACACACACACACACACACACACACACAATTCCAAATGTAATGTAATGCAATGTAATGTGAAGATGTAATATGTAATTATTAATAATAATGATAAAAAAAGGGGGATATATTCAAAAGTCTGTATTTTTAATGTGTTTTAAAGACATCTTGCAAAAGGGGGGCCTCGGTCAAATTTTAATGCCATTTGGGGGGCCATGCCCTGGAAAAGTTTGGGAACCCCTGAGTTAGCCAGTTAGTTCAGGTCACACCATGTTGGATGTTTGGGACAGGGTGCCATCCTGTGAGGATCGCTCCCACTGTTGGTGAGTTGGAGCTATGAGTTGGAGGCTATGTGTTTTCATTTTCTGTCGTGATTCTGGAAAACATCAGAGTGTTTTTTCTATAGCAAAAATATACTCCAACTCATACTCATATCTTCAACTCACCAACAGAAACAGCAATCCTCACAGGATGGCCCCACGTCTCAACATGTACAGTGACTTGCTACATTAACTAGCAGGTCTTCTTAATGATTATAGTAGCTAGTGTTTTAAATGAACAATTCTCTGTTTGGAGTAATATTAATGAATAAATTGTGCTTCATACAGTGACATACATCAGAACTCGTATCTCCATATTTCATAATTTTTATTTTTAGTCATAAATCAATACTATTGGTCACCCTTTACGTCTGTCTGTGTTTTACAAATATTTAACCGATAAAAAGTATTAAAAGAGCTTGTGACTGAATCTCCCCTCCCCAGTCTGAGTATTCTCAATCTTCTGTCACTGCAAATACCCTCTTACAACCACACTAAATAGAACATTCTGTTCCCAATATTCATTAGTAATGATCGTTTAAATGCTTTATTTAAAAAAAATAAATAAATAAAATCGGGTGCAAGCCCCAAAACCCCTCTAACATTTCAGCGACCAGCACCATCCCCCCATGATTTAGACGTGATCTTATAGATGGATAGATAGACAGACAGACTTTATTGATCCCACTTTTCCATTACAGCAGCATAAAGAATAATAACAATAAAATTTAAGGCAAAATCTACAAAAAACACACTGATTATTAAATAAAGATGTACAACCATGTGAAAAAATAAGTACACCCCATGGAAATAGTTGGCTTTTTTGAAATTTTTGGACAAGCAAACATTTGATCATTTTTGAAACAGAGCCTATTACAAAAGTTGATGCGTGAACAAAATCAATGAGCTTTTTTCAGTTATTTATTCAAGAGAAATATCAATAGATGTAATATTCCTCTGTGGAAAAAGTAAGTACACTCTTGGCCTCAGAAGCTAGTATTGCTCCCTTTAGCAGAAATAACTTCTTGTGAGTGTTTTGCAAAATTCTTTCAGTTGCAAGATGTTTGAGCGTTTTCTTGCATGTATTGCCCATTTCAAATCTCCCCCACAACAATTCAGTGGGATTCATATCCGGGCGTTATCTAGGCCATTCCATAACCGTCCATTTCTCTTTTTTTGAGTCGTTCCTTGGTGGATTTGCTAGTGTGCTTAGGATCATTATCCTGTTGAAAGGTCCACTTTTGGTTAAACTTCAACTGTCGGACAGATGGCCTCACATTATCTTCAAGCACTCCTTGATATGATGCAGAATATATAGTTGAATTAATGAATGCAAGCTGTCCAGTCCCTGAGGACGCGAAGCAACCCCAAACCATAACATTTCCACCACCGTGCTTCACAGTTGGTATGAGATGCTTCTCCTGAAAAGCTGTCTTTGGTCTGCGCCAAACATGTCTGCTGTTACTGTGACCAAACAACTCTATCTTTGATTCATCTGTCCAGAGCACATTATTCCAAAAGGCCTGGTCTTTGCCTATATGTTCATTGGCAAACTGTAGTCTTGCAAAGGCTTTTTCTTGGCACACCTCACATGCAGGTCAAATTGGTCTCTTTCTGATTGTAGAAATCAGGGCAAAGCATGCACTTTGACACCAACAGTTTCAAGACTTACTAGCAGATCCTGTGGTGAAATTTTGGGGTTCTTGGAGACTTCTTGTTGCATCTCACGGTCCGCTCTTGGGCTGAATTTGCCGGTACGGCCAGTCCTGGACAAATTGACAGTACGTTATTTGTACATGATTTTCCTTACAATGGAATGATGTATTTCAAATAATTTGGAGATCTTTTTAAATCCCTTGCCAGACTCATGGGCATCCACAATCGTTTTTTTCTGAAGGCCTTACAGAACTCTTTAGATCTTGGCATGATGACACCACACACATCAATAACAAAGAGAAAAGAAACCAGACACTAGATATGAGAGGGGTTTAAATAAGACAAGTTCCACCTGCACTCCCTAAGCAGGTTCTAATCACTGGCACACCATCTTGAACACCTGATTCTAATTTTATGGATTTGAAGGTGTGATAAATGTAGGGGTGTACTTACTTTTTCCATGTGACTGATCTGTTTTTTTTGGTTAATTTTAATTTTGAAAATTACCACAAAATGTAAATTTTATGTGTCTTGTGATAGAGTGCATCACCTTTATTATTAGGCACTGTTTCAAAGATGATCAAATGTTTGCTTGACCAAATATGTCAAAAAAACCCAACAATTTCCATGGGGTGTACATATTTTTCCACATGACTGTATGTACAACATCAAAATAAGTCATAGTAATGTAAAAAAGAAAAGAAAGAAAGAAAGAAAAAAAAAAACAGCAATAGAAACAGCAGTGCAAAAATGCATGGCAATGAATAATACATAGCCTACAACAGAGTACAGATGGTTGTGCATTAGTGTGTCACCTATCACACAGAGATGAGCTGTTATGGTGAAAGGTAAGAATGATTCCCTAAATCATTCTTCATGGCAGTGGAGCTGAAGGAGTCTGATGGAAAATGAGCTCTGCTGTCTTTGTAGTGTCATGAAGGGGGTGAGATGAATTTTCCATGATGGGGAGCAGTTTGATCACTGACCTCCTTCTGTACTCCTCACCGACTCAATCGTCTTCAGGTTTTGTCTAATGATAGTTTCGGCCTTGCGAATGAGTTTATTGGTCTTATGTTTTCCAACAAACAGGCTTAAATTGACTAACCATAAGTGGGGCGCTATGCATAAAACGTGTGATTGAGCAAAACCTTCAATAAAAACAATAATACCATTTCCAGCGTAAGTTTTGAATGCAAAAATATGGCATACAGTGTGAAGCACTAGTACAGATACATTGTTTACATTTCACTTTGGCAAGCGTTTAACATTTAAAGTCATTTAGAATTGTGATTTAAACTGTTATAGGGAAATGGAGACATTTTTCAACACCACCAATGGTTAGTCTGAAAAGTTGATGCTTTATATGGCCACTAGATGGGAATCAAAGACCACAAATGCGTACATCCTGCATACTCAGTCCTGTTTTGTAGCCAGGCATTACAGTTAGTGTCTAAAACTACTATAATTCACACTTCCAGTGAAAGGAAATCTTAATACTACAGCATACAAACACATTCTAGACAATTGTGTGATTCCAAACTTATGCTAACATTTTAGGGTAGAACTTTACATTGGTGTGATGGTAAGGGGTCAATACTTTTGGTATTGGCTGTCTGTGATGCCAAAACCTTTCATGAAAGTAAGCCTTATATATATATATATATATATATATATATATATATATATATATATATATATATATATATATATATATATATAATTTAAATACAGCATGATTTTATTAAATTATAAATATTAATAATAAGATATATAAATGCTTTAAATGTATAACATGTAAAATGATTGTACAAAAACAAATTGTTAATGTGCCAAACCCAGAGAGACTTTAATTTTAACACTGCTAAGGGCTGTAATAAAACATGATATATAAAACTTTGTTCCTAACTCACGTTTATTACATGTCACTTTGACGCATGATTAACACCTACTGGACACGATTATTACGCTTGTCCATTTATGACGTGGCAGTGCCTAAATGACGTGTCATTTACTCCTCATGAGGCAAGAATGAAAGAAATGAAATAAACAATGAAAAAGTCTATCAGACCCTTTTGGTGTTCCATAAGAGTTTATGCTCTAACTGCTCATCCTCTTAACTGCGACTTTAGAGATTAGCCTGTGCATGTACACACGATATACTATAAAATATAGTTGGCATGAAAAAATCAATACTATTGTATTTATGAGCTTGGCTATATTATTTTCGTAGAATGGCGAGTGTGAGTAATACATTATTATTCCTTTTTTCTGGAATTTTGGAACAAAGAGATTACGTGTTACCATTGCATGTCAAGATACATTTTAAACATGGATTTGTTTGCAGTTTTATTACATTTATTATTATTTTTTTTACATGCATTTATCAATTCTTTTAGCACAACAGTAGTCTATGCGCAAATCTAAGCAATTTATGTTTAAAACCAAACAAAATGGTAATGTTATAATAAAAAAATAAACAAACAAATAAAATTTATAATTACAGCTGAATTCCAGTTAAGGGGAGCACAGTGGCTTAGTGGTTAGAACGTTCGCCTTGCACCTCCAGGTTGAAGGTTTGAATCCCACCTCCACCCTGTGTGTGTAGAGTTTGCATATCCTCCCTGACATGTAGGCTGATTGGTGTTTCCAGATTGTCCGTAGTGTGTGAATAGGTGTGTTATTGTGCCCTGCGATGGGTTGGCATCCTGTGATGTCCTCTGCCTTGTGCCCAGAGTTCCCTGGGATAGGCTCCAGGTTCCCCATGACTCTGTGTAGGATAAGTGGTACAGAAAATGGATGGATGGATTTCCCCTTAAGCCTTACCTGTTTTCCCCCCACTGCATTACCAGCTATACACAAAGGGGAAGTAGTTAGATTAAAGACTGGCATGATGGTGCAGTGGATAGTGTTGATCCTGAGCTCAGGCTACCATGCCTATCTGTTCTCTCTATATCCATGTGGCAATTCTCTGTGTTCTCCGGTTTCCTCCCAATTCTTACTGTATAAACATGCCAGAGGTGGACTGGCTAAGATAAATTGCTTCTGGTTATGAATGTTTGTGTGTATGTGTGTATATATGTGATTGTATATGTGTGTGTATGGTGCCCTGCAATTGACTCGTGCACCATCCAGGGTGAATTCCTGCCCCATGTCCAGTGTTTCTACGATATCTAGGTTAGGTCAGCTTGACAGTGCTAGGATTTGAACTCACAACCTTATTATAATTTGAATCAATTCAGTGCATGATTTTTTTTATTGTGTTGTACATGAAAAAAAAAAAACCCCTTTATTTTTTGCTGATGTGATGTCTCACATGTCTGTCTATGTAAATACAGAGAATATACTGTACATATTTTGTTTTTACTTTTGGACTTTTTTTTAATAGTCTAAATTTTTTAAATGTTGGATTCATTCCCCGCAAAAAAATTACATAAAGCACACAAGTATATTGTAGCATTTTTATTAATTCCTGTAATGTATACTCCAGTACATTCTGTACAGTAAAGAGGTACCATGTTCCTGTTTTGTACTCGAATGTTGGTTTAAGTATTTAAAAAGACAGAATGATAAATCTGGCAGTGTTAACTGATGTTAGTGTTTTTCAGGGCATTGTGTTATGAGTGATAAAGGGCTCTTGTTAAGAGAGAAGCTTTGCTAGTGTTCCGGGGGAATGAGTTTGTTTTTACGTGTGTATGAAGTGTTTCAGTAGTTTTAGTGCATTTTGGATGAAGTTAACTGCTGTGCTGAGCTGCATGATGGTAAAGAGTACTGTGCCAACTGTATGAGCTTTGAAAAAGTGAACGTAGTATTGAAAAAATGTGTGTACGTAATTGTAAAAACAAAACGGAACAAAACAAGATATTTCTTCAATCTAAAAACAGAATTAGCAAAAACAGCAGTTTCACAGAGTGTGTAAGATTTTGAGAACCACTTGGGGGTTGCAGCAGTAGTTCAGGAAGTGGATGAAGTTTAGGTCAATACCACTGATTCACAGTTTCAGGTTATTTTGCACATTAAACAACATTTTATCTGAATTTACACAAAGCCTTTAGGAAAACCCATAGCTTTACCCTGTTTACCCTAGGCAGATGAAGGCTGAAAATGTAGTCATATCCCAATATATGAAAATAAACACCCAATACAGTAATTTACTTCTATGTCAGTCACAAAAACAAGACACTTTATTAAGCTGAAAAGACTAGATGTACTGTACAAAAGACGAGAGAGAGAGAGAGAGAGATGATTGAAAGTGTGTGTTAATAATAATTAACTATGCCAATGGACATTTAATAACACACACAAGGATAGTAGTGTGTGTGTGTGTGTGTGTGTGTGCGTGTGCATGCGCTTTCACAGAATACTGAGGCCTTGGAACAGTACAGCTTGTTTGCTTAAGACCCAGCAGGCCCACAGGGAGATAAAAAGTATTCCACATTATGCAAGTAGATGCCTTCCCCTTCCTGAAGATTGCTTCTCTGAGTCATCAGGGGCTGCTGAAGGAGAGGAGAAGGAGAGGAACAAGAGCAGGCTGAAGAGACACTCTCCTTGCTCTTTTTAGAAATGAACGTCTTTCTGTTTCTGAGAGAAAAGGGAAGGCAGAAACACATGAGGAAAACAAGGGACCAAGGTCACCGCAAGCCATTTTACTATTTATTTATTAATATTTGATTATTATCTGTCTCTGGTTTTTGTTTTTATTTATTGTTCTTCGTATTCACTTTACACCTGAGATATACATAATTAAATTGTGATCATTTAATGAATTTGCTCTGCCTTCACTGTTAAGCAATGTGAGCTGTATTGTGTATAAAATGTGCTGTATAAATAACACAGATTAGGAATGCTAATATAGATCTGACGTCTTGGAATATTTTAGGGATGAAATAAGATTTGTAAATTCAAATCTCAGTACTACCAATGGGGTATTTGTGGGCCCACAGTCGCTCAGCTCTATCACTGACCTTTGACCTAACATGAAAGAAGAGATTTATGAAGCAGAAACTGAATTAAGAAAGTGCAGAAGTACCTGAGAGAGTAGACAGAGATTATAACGAAGGTGAAAAGGAGACAGACTCCCACTACGCACATCACATTCACCCACATTACACCATCACCGTCAGCAGCAGGTCTAATCTCTGTCACACCAGAAAGAGAGAGAGAGAGAGAGAGAGAGAGAGAGAGAGATCTATCACAAAGGTGGTTACATTACTGATGCCATGATTTCTTTTCCTTTTAATGCAGTACCCTCTTGATCAATGACAGACAACAAAATAACACAACTTTAAATGAACTTCAGCACAAACCCATACTGTACATCATTAGGTACCACAAATGAAAATAATTCCTCTATTTGATCTACTTGTGTTTTAGATTAAATGTTTAGTTTCTTTTGAAAATGACATTTCTAAGAGGAAAACCACACAAGTTAGGTTTATTTTGCCTCATGAGCGAATATGGACACAAACAAATAAACACAATATCCACCATCTCTGTCACATACTCACCCACTTCAACTTCTGGCCTTCCAGACCCTTCAGGAAATATCCAATCTGACTCCTAATACAGTGGGCCGATAAGACAGCTCTTAAGAGACATGGCGTTTATACATGGTCCTCAACAATTAATTGAACAGAAATTGCAGAATACAGTTAACGATAATATACTGAACCTTTTTCTCCTTAAATAGACAACACAATTAAACCTTAATGTATTCTCACTTTCAAACAAAGTAACATGGACTATTTCACTTTAATGACTGAAGAAATGTGATCTGAGCCAATATTAGTTCTATTATATCTATTATGTATTAGGAGTGCAGATTGTGTACTTGCTACATTAATACCTCCTCCGCACTATCCAGTGTGTGCTTCTACACATGTGGTGTTTGAAAGTTGTGAACAGTTCACAGGCAGATGTCCTGCCATTTTCCTTTAGACTTTGCTGGTATAATTCAGAATTCATTGTTTCATCAATGATGGCAAGCCGTCCTGGCCCATATGCAGCAAAACAGGCCCAAACCATGATATTACACAATTTGCTCTTGGAGTAATCTTTATTAGTTGACCCCACTCCTGGGGAGGATAACAATGGACTTGAATTTCCTCCGTTTGTATACAATCTGTCTGACTGTGGATTGGTGGAGACCAAACTCTTAATAGATGGTTTTGTAATCTTTTCCAGCCTGAGGAGCATCAACAACTCTTTTCCCGAGACCCACAGAAAGCTCCTGTTTTCCTGCCATGATACACTTCCACAAGCATATTGTGAAGATCAGACTTTGATAGATCTGGCTGCGACTGCAATAACTGCTATGTCCATATATGGTATAAGCTAATCTGCTGAATGCTATGTCATAATATGTTATGTTTATATTCACAGCAGTTTTTATTATACTTTTACTCTTTTACACTACCTGTTATAGTATATCTGACACTTTCACACTAGAACTGTGTATTGGTCGGTGCTACACTGTCATTTACTGTGCCCATTGTCATGTTTTAATATTTACTGTACTGTCTTCTGGTGTTTGCATGTGCACTTTATATAGAATGTGTAGGTCTTATTTGGTTCGGTGTCTCATGTGGTTAGTGTCGTGTTTTATGTAGCACCGTGGTCCTGGAGGAACGTTGTTTCGTTTCACTGTGTACTGTACCAGCTGTATATGGTTGAAATAACAATAAAGCCATTGATTTGACTTGACTTGATATGACTACCGTGCATTATCACTGGACAGTAAATTGACAATACGATAAAGTTGTATTTTGTCCTATTAGCCTTAATGCCCCAAACCTCTGTAACTATCTAACTATGATCCTTAAACAATATTTTTCTTCCTCCCTACTGTGTGTGTATATGTGTCTGTATGTGAGTGTATTTGGAGAGGCAGAACTTACCAGACTGGTATTAACGTCAGGGGCAACAGTGATTTCAGGAGCTATAAAGACAAACATACACGATTATGTTATATTGTGGCTTCTTTTGTTTGTCAATTTTTATCTTATGTCCCCCTTTTGATTAACATACGAAATAATTTTGTGGGTACATTTGGCTGATCTCATGAGGAAATTAGCTTTTTTTGTGGGCACAGGTTAACCTAAACCGGACAGTTGAAGTTTGGGAAAACAATGTCACTTGGTCTTTTGCTAATCTTTCTAAAACTGTTCAGTTTTAATGAGTATGTGCCCACTGTACCCTCAGATTCCTTTTCTTGGCTGACAAGAGTGGAACCCGGTGAGGTCTTCTGCTGTTGTAACCCAACTGCCTCAAGGTTCAATGTGTTGTGCATTCTGATATGCTTTTCTGCTCACTATGTTTGTAAAGAGTGGTTATTTGAATTACTATTGCCTTCTTGTCAGCTTGAACCAGTTTATCCAATCTCCTCTGAAAAGATCAGCAGTTTCTTATATACTCAAACTAGCCCATCTGACACCAACAGCCATGCCATGGTAAATGCTACAACATGACTGACTGATTGGACAATTGCATGAATGCGCATGTGTACAGATATTCCTAATAAAGTAAATGGAGAGTGTATATACAGTAAATTAACAATACTATAAAGCTACTATACTATATGTGCAACACCACGGTAAATGAGTTCATTTTGCAGTGGATTTTCTGACACGTTAGCATAATTAGTTGTGTCTGTTTGTTTTAACATAGAGGCTCTTTCGTTTTTTCCCTTATTATGTATTTCAACATGCATATCACAGCTTCGAGTATTGAGCTCCTATGAGAAGTGATTGAGAAATGTCCTGCTTGCATAACGTCACTGCACGTAAGGATTATTTTCATCTGTTTGGCTCACTGCCAAGGGACTCCTAGCCACCAGAAATCATGTGCTCTCTGGGAATGCAATACACTAATATCTGGTTAGAGATAGTAAACACTGCTAACTTTCAGAGACAAGTATTAACTGAACTGGACTGCTTGGACTGTAAAGTATACTGTACAGTATAAATTTAAATATATTGCTGATTTAAGAGTTTACTTTTATGAATATATAAAGGTGGTTGACACACAAATCGTCTGGGTTATGCATGTAACACTTTGGGGAGCACTCTTGCGCGCGCGACCGGCATCTGAAACTTATGTAAAATCATGCCTATTTATAGGCCTGCCGTGATCAGGTGACGTGGCAATTACGCGTGTTGCGTGATATATATATATATATGGCACCTGTGAACCATGCTGTCAGCCTCTATTATCTGAAGCGGTGAGGCAATTCACAGGCCTACCCCGGTATGACAAAGCTACGCAACGTCTCGTTCCCTTCTCAGTAAACAGGGTTACATGCGTAGCCCAGACGTTCCCTTTCAAAGGGAACTCCACGTTGCGTTTAGCATAACACTATGGGAACGAGAATACCCACTCCGTCATACCAACGGGATGCCCTGGTGAACTCGACACAACAGGGAAGGACCTGGCTGAATGCCGCCATATGTCGAGCTCACTCAGCAGGTCTGCTTGGTAGGCCTGCAACACTGTCACTGTCTGCAGTGACCCACACGCAAGACTACTACTGCATAGGCCTTGCCCACCAATGCCACAGTGGCCTTACACGGTGGCTTGGATGGCAAAGCCTGTCCCCCTAAATTACCTGCCGTCAATGGAGAGAGGTAGCTCGCAAGCGCCTCCTCCAACTTCAGCATAGCTAAATAGCCATGCCGTTCATTCCCCACAATAATTCCCCGAATAATCTAACATCGTGGGGTTATAAATACGGCTTATGAACGGTTTACCCCGAGAAGCCTGATATTTTGTCATGCACTTCTGGAAAAAAGGGAGTTTTCGGCAGTGTGAGGGATTTACTTTCACTGGGGAGAAAAAAGCTCATCCAGCCTTAGTAATCACTTCAAGCAGCTCTTTATATGCTGCTCTCAGTTTTTAGCACACCATTCTGGCTCCTCGGAGTCAGAGTGGAATTACTATTATTTTTGTGTATGTAGGTGGGTTTTTATTTATTTATTTTTTTTGCTTTCCATAGCGGAAGGAGGACTCGTGACGCAAGCTCCAAAATCCAGTGGAGAGCTGGACCTGGAAGACAGAGCAAGAGATAGAGCAGCGCTCGTCTCCGGCTCCTCTTCCGGATCCATAAGAGATCCCCCGGACCTGAGACCCATATCCGCGAGGCTCTGAAACCCAATTCGCTTCGGCTTCCGAGAAGAGAGCGAGTCGCGAGCGGAGCTGCCTAAAGTAAGGCATTACAGTGCGCACGGTCAAACCTCTCGAGGGCTGCCGTCGCATCCTCCACACCTAGACACTTCACACAGAAAGTGTGCACTCTTCCCCGTGATGAAATGGGAGCAAGGCGTAACACACTTCCTGAATTCTCTCACTCATACTGTTCTCTCTCGCTCATTCTTTTTTTTCTTCTCTTTTTTTAAAGGGATAGAAAAGTCCAGAGATTTTGAGAAAAGATAGAGAGGAAATGAAGTGTCTTTTTGTTTCTTTACACAAACAACCGACATGCAGTCTCACTGAAGATAATAAGACTGATGGTGCGGTTTACAGGTGCCATATATACTGTATATCACGCGACGTGCTTAATTGCCACGTCACCTGATCACTGCTGGCCTGTAAATAGGCATGATTTTACACAAGCTTCAGATGCCGGTTGCACGAGGGCGCTCCCCATAGTGTTATGCGTAACGCAACACAGAGTTCCCTTTGAAAGGGAACTATTTTGTACATGCATGTTTATGTAATTAATAATAACCTCCACAATCAATTTCTTTAAGTTTCATGTTGATGTCCTTTGAGAGCACTGGATTCACTGGTTCATGTTCATGGATCTGCGCGACACCTATTTCCATGTTCCCCTCACCCCAGAAAACCGGTGCTTTATGAGTTTTGCTTTCCAGGTTCTGTACTTCTCACTACAGCCACTCTCTAGCACCATAGGTGTTTTTTGAGATGTACACAGGTAGCCCTGTCTCCTCTGAGGTCTAGAGGCATTAGAATGCTGCTGCATTTGTCAGGGCACACCCACCTTCCTTGCTTATATTATGGCTCTTTGTCTCATGATATACTCAGAGACAAAGATGGCCACTGCAAAACAGAGATTTTGTGTTTCTGCAACAGTTTCTGCATGGATTTGGGATTTGGATGTATAATTGAATTGTTGTGCATAATCATTTTGAACTTGTGTCATAATTCTGCAGTTGACTGCATGTATGTATATGCACTGTAATTACATGTCCATGTGTGTGCATGCACAGGACTAGTCCAGTCGCTCCAGTGCCCTTCATACTCGTCTTTTGCTCGAATCTGAATCTCGTGGTCAGTGTGTGGCAGAGCATCCAAAATCAACCAGTCTCTACTCTCCACGACCACCTGCTGATACTACACACACACACACACACACACACACACACACACACACACACACACACACAAATAAACATATTGGTTCTTTTAGATTATGTGACTGTACATTTACCCCAATTTGTATGTAAGGTTCTCTTATACTGTATACCCTTTTTCAGGAGACTGTATTTTAAAGATAATTTTGTAAAATCCAAATAAGCTTTACAGATCTTAATCTGAAAGGGTTCAAATGAGGTTTTTCCTGCTTGTTCAATGAACCATAAACAATTATTGCACATGCACCTGTGGAACAGTCCTTAAGACACAAACAGTTTACAGGCGGTAGGCAATGAAGGTCACAGTTACAATAAGTTAGGACACTACAGAGACCTTTCTACTGACTCTGAAAAACACCAGAAGAAAGATGCCTAGTGTTCCTGCTCACCTGCGTGAACATGCCATAGACCTGCTGCAGGGAGGCATGAGGACTGCACATGTGGCCAGAGAAATAAACTGCAATGTCTGTAATGTAAGATGCCTAAGACAGTGCTACAGGGAGACAGGAAGGACAGCAGGTTGTCCTTGCAGTGGAAAATTACGTGTAACCATGCGTCCCCCCCCAGACGTGATCGAGAACTTGTAAATGCCTTGGTGGAAGAGTGGAGTAACATCTCACAGCAAGAACTGACAAATCTGGTGCAGTCCATGAGGATGAGATGCACTCTAGTACTTAAAGCAGCTGGTGAACACACCACATACTGACTGTTACTTTTGCTATCGACCCACCCTTTGTTCAGGGACACATTATTCCATTTCTGTTCATCAAATGTCTCTGAAACTCGTTCAGTTTATGTCTCAGTTGTTGAATGTTTTTATGTTAATACAAATATTTACACATGTTAAGAAATTTGCTGGAAATTAAAGCAGTTGAATGTAAGAGGTTGTTTCTTTTTTTGCTGAGTATATATACAAATATACACAGAAGTAGAATATGAGAACACACACACACACACACACACACACACACACACACACACACACACACCTTCATTCTACCTGTTTGGCATGTAGAGGACGATATCTAAGCTGGAAGCGAAGGGTGTAGAACAAGTCCCACATCCAGGTGGTAGGTGACGACCAAGAGACATTCAACATGTGAGGCTCACCCTTGACTGGCTTCACTTTAACTTCAACTGGAGGATCTGGCTTAACTATGATACAGAGAGAGAAAAAGAGAGAGGGGATAGGGTTAAACCAGTAACATACAATAACATTATAATCAGATCTACACTACAAATATGACAATACCCCCTCTCCCCAACACACACACACACACACACTCACTGATGTTTTGAGGAATGTAGCTGTATGTAGAACTTGTGGAATTGCCTGCTGTGTTGGTCACACATAGTTGAACTGTATATACATTTCTGTCATTTTCCATACTGGGTAACGCACACTGACAGCAGGAGCATGCATCAGAGTATGAACAATTCACATGGGAGATCTTCTCCAATCTTAAAAGAAAGAGAATGAATAGTTGCAGCTGCTTTAGTGGGGTTACAGTACATTTCCAACATACGAATGCAGTGACAATGATTATTAGATCCAGCACTGTAGTCTAATATCCCTTGTTATCTGAAATTTAAGAATGACCAAAGATAGCAATAATATTGTCAGTTCTGTTTAAGGGTACGTTTATAAGAAGACAGTGCTACATAGCAACTTGCTGGCAGAGGTACACAGGTTTTGACCTGATGACTATGGTGAATTTTATTGTGATGAAAATCACAGTAATGGTATAACATTTAAAACCAGTACGTATGATGGCAGGCCTAAAGTTCTCTGCCTGTACACATCCTTATTTTAATAATAATCACACCTTAAAATTTTGTTTGTGTGTATCTGACCACTGAGTCCTGAAATCTTCTTTTCCTTTTTCTTTTGGACTATGAAGAGAAATCATTTAAAAGAAAGGCAGAAGCTGAGCAGTGGGACATCATGGCATGACTAGACAGATTAATCGGTTGTGCATTGATGCCAAGATTTAAGTAAGATTTAAGAGATTCATCGCTCTCACACTCCCTCATACTGGTCACTGGAAGTTCAAGAATTGTTGCTCTACATAAAGATGGCCTAGGCTATAAGAAGATGAGGGAGTGTGAAAGCGATGACACCAAATTTAACACACCTGTTCCCCATTCACACCTGAAACCTTGTAACACTAACAAGTCACATGACACCGGGGAGGAAAAATGGCTAATTGGGCCCAATTTGGACATTTTCACTTAGGGGTGTACTCACTTTTGTTGCCAGCGGTTTAGACATTAATGGCTGTGTGTTGAGTTATTTTGAGGGGACAGCAAATTTACACTGTTACACAAGCTGTACACTCACTACTTTACATTGTAGCAAAGTGTCATTTCTTCAGTGTCGTCACATGAAAAGATATAATCAAATATTTACAAAAATGTGAGGGGTGTACTCACTTTTGTGAGATACTGTAGGTCCATAGAGGACAAAAATGTCCATGTCCAAAAACTGTCATAAAAATATTACATATTAAAATATAATAATATAATATATATTAATATAATAACAATCAATAGTATATATTGATTGTTACAGTCTTTGATATGTCAATGATTAACTACAACATTATTTTTGATGCATTCATATTTTTTATGCAGTGTCAGATGAAAAAAAAAAAAAAACACCTACCACTCAGGTCCATAAAGGACAAAAATGTCCATGTCAAAAATCTGTCATAGAAATATTATATGTGAATTTTTTTTTCACTTTCACTGACTTCAATTTTTTTACCAGCATCATTTCTGATCATAACTATCAAACATTCATTCAATTTCAAAATTTTACCCCTTTAAACGCCGGTTTCCTTACATAATGCAAAAAATCTTCAAAGCTCAGTAACCTTCTTTGACTTATATACAGTGGGGGAAATAAGTATTGAATGCGTCAATGTTTTTTTCAGTAAATATATTTCCTATGAGGCTATTCACAAGAAACTTTCAACAGACATCAGTATTAACTCAAGAAATATAAAGAATTCACAATATTAAAGTCTATATATGAAGTTATGTGTAATAAAGTGGAATGACAGCAAAAAAAGTATTGAACGCGCTAAGAAAAAGCAGTACTCCAAGGCAAGGTAAGGGAAGGGACCAGCTGAAATCTGTAAGTAATTATACCTCCTATCTGTGCAAATTAATATCAGCTGGGTTAGTAAATTGATGGTCTATAAAAAGGCTTTTCTTTACCAAGGTGTCACACAAGAAACATATCATGATAAGTAAAAGCAAAGAGCACTTTCTCCAAGACCTTTGCAACCTTATTGCGAAACATATTGATGGAATCAGATACAGACGTATTTCAAAACTTCTGAATCCTCCAGTAAACACCACTGGGGTCATTATGCACAAGTGGAAGCAACATCACTCCGTCATCAACCGGCCACGAACAGGAGCTCCTCACAAGATTTCTGACCAGGGAATCAGAAGAATAGTCAGAAGAGTAGCCCAAGAGCCAAGAACCACACAGAAAGAGCTCCAGAAACACTTGGAGGCAGCAGGTGCCATCATCACAGAGAAAACAATAGGCAATGCACTCCACTGCTCACGCTCACCCGCAAGACTCCATTACTAAAGAAAAGGCATGTCGAAGCTCGTTTAAAGTTTACTACAACTCATTTGGACAAGCCTATGAAATACTGGGAGAGTGTAGTCTGGTCAGACGAGAGCAAAATTTAACTTTTTGGTTGTCATACTGCACACCATGTTTGGAGAAGAAATGGCACTGCACATCACCCTAAAAACACTACACCAACAGTGAAGTGTGGAGGTGGAAGCATCATGGTGTGGGGCTGTTTTTCATCACATGGCAGACTTCATATAATTGAAGGAACGATGAATGGAGCTCTTTACCGGTAGATTCTTGAGAAGAATCTGCTGATATCCACCAGGATGATGATCATGAGATGTGGTTGGATCTTCCAGAAGGACAATGATCCAAAGCATGCAGGAAAGGAAACTCTCAATTGGTTTCAGAGAAAAAAATGGTGGTGTTAGAATGGCCCAGTCAATCACCTGACTCGAATCCAATTGAACAAGATTTAAAGACAGTATGTTTAGAAGAATGAGCCGAAATCACACCTGAATACTGCGGCCCATTAATTTCTTCATACAGAAAGTGTCTTGAAACTGTCATTACAAACAAAGGCTTCTCCACTAAGTATTAAATACATTTCAGTTAGTGTGTTCAATACTTTTTCCTGTACCATTCCCCTTTATTACACATAACTTCATTTATAGACTTTAATATTGTGAATTCTTTATATGTGTGGATTTCTTGAATTAATACTGATGTCTGGTGAAAATTTCATGTGAATGCAAAAAATGTGTAAAAAGCAAAACAAAACAAAGAAACAAACAAACAAAAAAAATCCAGGTAATGTGAACCACAGCAGCCCAATTTAAATAAAAAAAATTAAAATAAAAAATTAAAAATGCAAACTAAAGCATTCTGTGACTGATAGAATTGTGGATTTAAACATTAGTTGAATTGAATTGCTTCAGTACAAGAGCCACTCATACTACTGAATACAGAGAAATTGAAACACTAGAAATAGTTTCAGTGAGAATTCAATTGGTTTCTATTTAGGCTATTAATGCAAGGTTTCATTTTTTGTGTGAAAACTTCACCCTGTGCAAACGTCTGCACACAATGTCCTGACTTGCTCACAGAGATGCACTTGCAGAAGTATAAATCAGCTCTGACACCCCTAATCATCTACTTAGAATGACACCCTCTCTCTCTGTCTGTCTGTCTGTCTCTCTCTCTCTCTCTCTCTCTCACACACACACACACACACACACACACCCTTACCCTTTCCTGAGGAACATGTAACACTGAGGCTGTGGGATGATGGGCTGTCTAGATATCCACTCACACCGGATTTTGCTGATGTGGGATTTCTTGTAGCATGACAGGGTAGGTTTCTCTGGAGGGACTATGAGAGATATAAGAGTGTTTGGGTGGTGTATTTGTCACCAGAATGACACCAGAGGGTTTATGCATCATTTGTCATCAATATGTCAGTGTGTGTGTGTGTGTGTGTGTGTATACATATGTTTCCTTACTGCCAACACTGATTTTAACCGATGAAACTAGTTTGCCTCTCCTATAGCAGCTGTAGTTCCCTGAGTCAGTCAACCGAAGCGCAGGAAGTCTCAAAGCCCCACCATTTTCCACACGCTCTCGCATGAGCTGACCATTCCGGGTCCACCGTGCCTGCCTCTTAATGGACCTGGTCACTCTCAGTCCCTCCACCTTCTCGTTATAGTCCTCATCCTCTTCATGTTCTGTGGTGGTGCGCCTCTCAGTACTCAAACCCATTTCCAGGGTTATGCTAAAAGCCCCTCCTTCTTCTGTAACTCTGCCCACACTGTTGGGTTTAGTGGATTGATTGGCAGCCTGCAAACCTTGCCCACTTCCCATTTGCACCTTTGCTGAGCTTATAGCCATGTTAGCAGTGGTTACAGATTCACTGACTTTAGCATATACTCCAGTTGCAGTTTGAAGTTTGTGTTTTCCATTGGTGGCAAAGTTCTCAGATTGTAGATTGTGTATTCCAGTAGTACCAGGACTCTCTCTGGCTTTTTGAGATTTCCAATGGCTAGTTACATCTCCTCTTCTCCCAAGTCTCTCTTTGTGTTTTGTACTCATTACTAATGGGACGCTATCCACAGTGACATCACCCCTGCATCCCAGGATGACCTCTGACCCCACGTTCAAGGTCAGCACACCAGGATAGGATTCTAATGGAAAATGAACATCAAATTTGTCAAATGTTGACTATGTTGAGGTATTTGTATTGTTAAATAAAAATATCTTGCAATAAAGATAACATTCATTCACAAAACCATCAGAATTATAATTGGCTCCCATCCATAGCTATAATTTCTATGACATTGATTAAATCAGTTTCTATGTCTTTTTAATGCTGTTGTTATAGTAGTTGTGTGATAGTTATCGCTTTATGCATTCTTTCACTCAATCACCTTCAGCAACCACTCACTGCTGGTCAGAATCATGGTGGACCAGTGTTTGTGAGGCAGTAATACACAAGAATAGTCCATCGCAGGGCATTGTATATTTCTTGACATTGTGAAAATTTTTTACATGATTCTACTGAGAGTCTATATCACACCAGGGCTTTCCTACATTTCAGTACGAAGCTTGTAAGAAGGAATACAGATGAGTCGTTATTTGAGCCATTATTATTACCCCAATTCCGAAAAAGTTGGGACAGTATGGACAATGCTAATAAAAACAAAGAGGAGTGATTTGTAAATGTACTTTGACTTGTATTTAAACAAAAAGGTATTTGATGTTTTACCTCATCAACTGCAGAGTTTTTTTTTTTTTGAAGATAAACGTTTATTTTGAAATTGATGCATGCAGCGCATTCCAAAAAAGTTGGGACACGGGCAATTTAGGACGATGTGACGAGTTGAAATAAGGTGATGTGAGGCAATCGTCTAATCATAGTATATAAGGAGCCTCCAAAACAGGCCTAGTACTTCAAGAGCAACGATGGATCGAGGCTCGCCAATCAGCCAACAGATGCGTCACCGAATAATCTAACACTTTGAGAACAACATTCGCCAAAGACAAATCGGTAGGATTTTGGCCATGTCACCTTCTACAGTGCACAATATAATTAAAAGATTCAAGGAATCCGGTCAAATCTTGGTGCGTAAAGGGCAAGGCCGAAAACCACTTCAGAATGCGCGTAATCTCCGATCGCTCAGATGTCACTGTCTTAAAAACCATCATGAGTCTGTAATGGATATCCTGACATGGCTCAGGAATACTTTGGTAAACCTTTGTTAGTCAACACCATTCGCCGCTGCATCCACAGATGCAAGTTAAGGCTTTACTATGCAAAGCAGAAGCCATACACCAACACTGTCCAGAAGCGCCGCGACTTCTCTGGGCTCGCCCTCATCTGAGATAGACAGTAGCACAGTGGAATCGTGTTTTGTGGTCTGACGAGTCAACATTTGAAAGTTTTTGGAAAAAACAGCTGTCATGTTCTCCACGCCAAAGAAGGAAAGGACCATCCAAGCTGTTATCAGCGTCAGGTCCAAAAACCAGCGTCTGTCATGGTATGGGGGTGTATGGGGGCCCATGGCATAGGTAGCTCGCACATCTGTGAAGGCACCATTAATGCAGAAAGATATGCACACATTTTGCAGGAACATATGCTGCAATCCAGAGCAGGACAACGCCAAACCACATTCTGCCTGGATTACAAGCGCATGGTTGCCTAAGCAGAGAGTGCGGGTGCTAGCATGGCCTGCCTGCAGTCCTGACCTGTCTACGATTGAGAATGGTGAATAATGAAGCACAAAATAAGGCAACGAAGTCCCGTACAGTTGCGCAGCTGAAGCAATGCATAATGGATGAATTGGGGAAAATTCCGTTTGTGAAACTTAACCAATTGGTGTCTTCAGTTCCCAAACGCTTAATAAGTGTTATTAAAAGAAAAGGTGATGGTAAACAGTCGACTGTCCCAACATTTTTGGAGTGTGTTGCAGTCATCAGATTTGAAATCAGTGTATATTTTCAAAAATAAATTAAATTCACAAAGTAAAACATCAAATAATGTGTTAATAATGTGTAACACAGGGCGAATTGAATTTTAAAATAACTCTTTTTGTTTGTTTTTTGCATTTTCCAAACTGTCCCAATTTCTACGGAATTGGGGTTGTACAATAACCAGTCTGCTAGTCGTTTGCTCCTTGTAGCACACATTCACATGCTCTCTCCTGCTCTTCCTGGACTTGTTACTATTTCAATACAAAATAAAAGTGACTTTAAAACTAAGAGTACTGATGTCCTTGCTTAGATTTTATTACAGATTTTTCAGTATTTAAAAGATAATTCTCAAAACATTAAGATTGAACCAGCTATGATGAGCATAGCTAAAAGTATCAGGGTATCAGGATACAGGTATCAGGGACCCTAGATGCAAACTACCTGAAGCCAGGACTTCTGAAAACAAACAACATGAAACATAACCTCTGGTATAACAATGTACACCGATCAGCCATAACATTAAAACCACCTGCCTAATATTGTGTAGGTTCCCCCTGTGCTGCCAAAACAGCTCTGACCCATGGAGGCATATACTCCACAAGACCTCTAAACACATGCTGTGGTATCTGGCACCAAGACTCTAGTAGCTGATCTTTTAAGTCCCATACGTTGTGAGGTGGGGTCTCCATGGATCAGACTTGTTTGTCATACTTCTACTTCCCATAGATTCTCGATCAAAGTGACATCTTTGGAATTTGGAGGCCAATCAACACCTTGAACTCTTTGTCATTGAGAAATTCTTCCATTGCTCCATGGTCCAGTTCTGATGCTCATGTGCTCACTGTAGACGCTTTTGGGTATGGACGGGGTCAGCATGGGCACTCTGACCGATCTGCAGCTACGCAGCCCCATACACAGCAAGCTGTGATGCACTGTGTATTCTGACACCTTTCTATCATAGCCAGCATGAACTTTTAACCAAGTTGTGCTACAGTAGCTCTTCTGTGGAATGGGACCAGATGGGCTAGTCTTCACTCCCCACAAACATCAGTGAGCCTTGGGTCCCCATGACCCTGGCCAATTTACCAGTTGTCCTTCCCTGGACCACTTTTGACAGGTACTAACCACTGCATACCAGGAACACCCCACAAGACCTGCTGTTTTGGAGATGCTCTGACCCAGTTGTCTAGCCATCACAATTTGCCCCTTGTCAAAGTTGCTCAGATCCTTATGCTTGCCCATTTTTCCTGCTTCCAACACATCAACTTTGACAACTGACTGTTCACTTGCTGCCTAATATATCCCTCCCCTTGACAATTGCCATTGTAATAAGATAATGAAATGTTATTCACATCGCCTGTCAGTGGTTTTAATCTCACTGAGATACTAATAGACAAAACCAATCTGATCATTTGAAACTCATCTTAATACCAACCTCAATGTATAAAAAATAGAAATATCACTTTATTAATCCCAGAGTGAAGTTCTATAAATGCAAGATGCACTTAATCATTTTATCAAGTAACTGCAGCTACAGTTGGCATAGACAGATTAGTGATTAGCAGTCACTTTGGAGCAGTTCAAGACACTATGTTGACTTTGGAAACAAGTAGTTGATATACATTCATATTAAATTTATGTTTATGGCATTTGGCAGATGTCCTTATCCAGAGTGACTTACATTTATCAAATTTATACATCTGAGTAGTTAGGGGTAAAGGGCCTGCTCAAGGGGCCAACAGTGGTAGCTTGGTGCCGCTGGGGTTTGTAGTCATGACCTTCCGATCAGTAAGCCAACGTCTTAACCACTGAGCTACCAATGCCCATATTGAGTATATTAAAAAATTATTTTAATTGGTGAACCTTTACAGTGAGGGAAAAAAGTATTTGATCCCCTGCTGATTTTGTATGTTTACCCACTGACAAAGAAATGATCAGTCTATAACTTTAATGGTAGATTTATTTGAACAGTGAGAGACAGAATAACAACAAAAAAATCCAGAAAAACGCACATCAAAAATGTTATAAATTGATTTGCATTTTAATGAGGGAAATAAGTATTTGACCCCTCTGCAAAACATGACTTAGTACTTGGTTTAAAAACCCTTGTTGGCAATCACAGAGGTCAGACGTTTCTTGTAGTTGGCCACCAGGTTTGCACACATCTCAGGAGGGATTTTGTCCCACTCCTCTTTGCAGATCTTCTCCAAATCATTAAGGTTTCGAGGCTGACGTTTGGCAACTCGAACCTTCAGCTCTCTCCACAGATTTTCTATGGGATTAAGGTCTGGAGACTGCCTAGGTCACTCCAGGACCTTAATGTGCTTCTTCTTGAGCCACTCCTTTGTTGCCTTGGCCATGTGTTTTGGGTCATTGTCATGCTGGAATATCCATCCATGACCCATTTTCAATGCCCTGTCTGAGGGAAGGAGGTTTTCACCCAAGATTTGACGGTACATGGCCCCGTCCATCGTCCCTTTGATGCGGTGAAGTTGTCCTGTCCCCTTAGCAGAAAAAAAACCCCAAAGCATAATGTTTCCACCTCCATGTTTGACGGTGGGGATGGTGTTCCAGGGGTCATAGGCAGCATTCCTCCTCCTCCAAACACGGCGAGTTGAGTTGATGCCAAAGAGCTCCATTTTGGTCTCATCTGACCTCAACGCTTTCACCCAGTTGTCCTCAGAATCATTCAGATGTTCATTGGCAAACTTCAGACGGGCATGTATATGTGTTTTCTTGAGCAGCGGACCTTGCGCGCGCTGCAGGATTTCAGTCCTTCACGGCGTAGTGTGTTACCAATTGTTTTCTTGGTGACTATGGTCCCAGCTGCCTTGAGATCATTGACAAGATCGTCCCGTGTAGTTCTGGGCTGATTCCTCACTGTTCTCATGATCAATGCAACTCCACGAGGTGAGATCTTGCATGGAACCCCAGGCCGAGGGAGATTGACAGTTCTTTTGTGCTTCTTCCATTTGCGAATAATCGCACCAACTGTTGTCCCCTTCTCACCAAGCTGCTTTGCAATGGTCTTGTAGCCCATTCCAGACTTGTGTAGGTCTACAGTCTTGTCCCTGACATCCTTGGAGAGCTCTTTGGTCTTGGCCATGGTGGAGAGTTTGGAATATGACTGATTGATTGCTTCTGTGGACAGGTGTCTTTTATACAGGTAACAAACTGATATTAGGAGCACTCCCTTTAAGAGTGTGCTCCTAATCTCAGCTCGTTACCTGTATAAAAGACACCTGGGAGCCAGAAATCTTTCTGATTGAGAGGGGGTCAAATACTTTTTTCCCTCATTAAAATGCAAATTAATTTATAAAATTTTTGACATGCGTTTTTCTGGATTTTTTTGTTGTTATTCTGTCTCTCACTGTTCAAATACAACTACCATTAAAATTATAGACTGATCATTTCTTTGTCAGTGGGCAAACGTACAAAATCAGCAGGGGATCAAATACTTTTTTCCCTCACTGTATATAACACACCAATTGCTGATAAAATGGATGTGACTACTGAAAGTAACAGCCAGATCATCTTCCTCATTTTCTTTAACAGTAGCAGCTGAAATGAAGGCTATAGTTCACTTACCTTTCCGAGGACATGCGGGACTGTCCTGACCACAATGCACTTTTGCCGCACACAGCACAAGCAGAGTAAGTACAATCAGGACTCTCATGACTCAGTAGTTCACCAAATAATTGCAGTTGACGAGGATCACAAACAGGAACAAGAGAAACATCATGAGAAACATAAAGGATAGATCATTAAATATCACCTCATTATCCTTTTTTTTTTTGCTGTTTGCTTTTGGTTCGAACTACAATGTTTAAAATTCAGCTCAGTCTGTCAAGCTCAAGCCAGTTCTTAAAAATAGCGTTTGGTAGCTGGGCGGTTGTTTTCCCTGAAGTTCTTCCCTCCCTTCTCCCTCTCTCTCTTTCTCTTGCTAACTCTCTGTTTGATAAATTGCATAATAACAAAGCAGGGTCACCCCTCTTAAGTACACATATGAGACAAATAAGGCTGTGCAGAAGCAGGAAACAGGATGGGAAGGCTGATGTAGCACTGGAACAAACTAGAAATACATTGGAGACCTATAGAATAATTTCCAGAGTTCTCAGAACATGATGGATAATGGAAAACCTATTTCTAAGATTGTGAAAGGTTGTTCTGGTTGTTCAAATATATCCTTATACAACTCAATTAATTTCAACATGTATAATATGTTACAGTCTGCATTTCACCTGGACTTTGTGTAATCCTTTTTACAGTGGAGTACTGACATAAAATCACTGGAATTGATCTCATCAATACTGTCAGTGTGACATATGCTAGAAAAAAAAACCCCAAATATAATTCTTAAATAATATTCTTAAATAATTTGCCCATTACATCAGACTCTACACCCTCTTGATGTAAGGGTTTAATACAGATTAAAACTGCAAATGCTCATTCACAAGCTAACACAAGGGCTTGTCTCTTATTGCAATACACAGATGTCTTATTAGATCATCAACATCACTACATGTCAACCTTCAAAGCAAATCACTACTGTTATATTTCCCTCATAGGAGGTATGAGGCTTACGTAGATTTATCCCAAACTCACTGAAACAGGTAATGTTGTGTGGTTATGTCATACAATATATACAGCCTTGTATTCATCTGTGCTCCTGATAGAACATGTATATAAGGCACAGTAGACTACTTTAAAATATTGCAGGTATAGTCTTCTAACACACTGACCAAGTTAACAAACCTAAATTCCATGCTATACACTCCCCGTCCATTTTATTTGGAATAGCTAAGCACAAATAAAAAAAAACCCAACCCAACTGAAATGTAATTCTCACACAGCTGGATAGTGAACATTAGTGAGAAATAAAGCAGCACACTTAAAAGGAGATAGTGAGATAGTGAGATAGTGAATCAAATACAGCAAAATAAATACAGTTCTCAGCAGCAACTCTAAATGCATGAATAAATCAAGCAAACATCTGTACTTGAGCTTTCACTCATTTCCCACTGGATGTGCTTGTGAGAAAGCCATGGCTTTTTTGTGTGTAAAATGGTGAGCATTTTAAGAGACAGCACATTTCAAAGAATCAAACACTACTGGCTGTAAATGCCTAAAACACGGGGTTATATTCCCCTTAACCCATACTCAGACCAGCAACAGCTTCGCAAATCCTATTGTAGGTCATACACCCTACAAAAGGTGTGCTTGTTTTTACAGTGCTTCAACTCTGTGAGTCTGTCCATGCATTCTCCTAAATATAGCATCAGGTTCATTGGGAAAGGAAGCATATATACACGTATGCACGTATACACGTACAATATGATGATTACACATGCACTGTACAAACAATTAAGTCACTAAATATATGGCATATACAATAATTAAAATGTTCTAGATCATATAATCTGTTGTCCATTTTGACATGGCTGTGTGCTATTAATATCTAAGAGCCTTTTAAAGAAAATCTTTCCATATAAATTTAAGTGCACTACAAGACTGTAACTTCTGTATCCACTTGTGCAATATTTGTCATGCTTAACTGGACATCATTAAGACTGTTGCTGGGGACAGGGTCCACATTTGTTTGTCCTGTGCTCTTTGGACATGTTTCGTGGGGGCCAATCAGAGGGGACGATGTGGAGAGGGGTGACTGTTTGGTGGCAGTTTTCAGTGAAAAATACAGCTCCAAATGGAAAGTCCTTTCTCGCTCCACAGTAGATCAAAATCACAGTTATCATAAATCCTTAAAGACAGTAATGAACACTGTCTTAACACGTACATATGAAAGAAAAGAGGACTAAGAAAGTATGGATATTCTGCATTAGGTTTATCTGTGTTAAAATGTGGCAATGAAATGTTTATGAAAGTGTCTATATTATTAATCAATCTTGGTGGAATATAACATTTCCATGAATCAAATATCTCACGCAATATTGTACTGTTCATTGAATTAATGCAAACTTTTCTCAGAGATACCATGCTTCTCTGGGTGTCTACTTGAATCTCACATATGTGTTTTAATGGGACAGAACATTGGACATTGGACAACATGCTTTTAACAAGTCATTTTAAATCCCACCCAGAAGCCACTCCAGAAGTAAACTTCATAACCAACTGCCAATCACTGAAATGGTAACGAGCATGACTGACATCTCAAACCTAAATATGTCGGCATCAGTCAGTATCTCGTGGAGGCTGCACTAGTGGTGTAAATATTTGTAAATAATTACAATTTCAAGTATAAAGTTTAGTTTGATTATTTGCATTAATTTAAGAGATTTGCTGTTCATAATTCTAGCTGGCTATCTGTCACTTACTTATTCAGATAGCAGCTTAGCTACTTGTTGGCACAAAATGGCAGAAACTGCTAATGTTGACCTAATTTTTAAAAAGTCTTACGATGGTCATATTTATGAGGAGAGACTGAAAGTTAAACAAGAAAGGCAAACCAACACCCAAGATTTGAATAAAAAAAAAAACAGAGAGCAAAAAAACAAGGATTATTAGCTGTGTTTATTATTAGTCTTAGATTTTATTGAACGCTCACCAAGCAAGCCTACCCATTTTCTACCACTTTCAGCGGTGGACAGGGGTCAGCATGGGCACTTGGACCGGTCTGATGCTACGCAGCCCCATCTGACAACTTTCTATCATAGCCCGCATTAACTTTTTCAGGTATTTGTGCTATAGTAGCGCTTCTGTGGGATCGGACCAGATGGGCTAGTCTTCACTCCCCACATATATCAGTGAGCCTTGGGCGCCCATGACCCTGTTGCCAGTTGTCCTTTCTTGGAGCACTTTTGGTAGGTACTAACCACTGCAGCTCACAAGACCTCCTGTTTTGGAGATGCTCTGACACAGCATGAACTTTTTCAGGTATCTGTGCTACAGTAGTGCAACACGTAATATAATAAAGCAGTCAAAGTCACATAAAGCAACAGGGGGCTCATCCACCAAATGTATTTTAAATGTTAGAACATCTCATAAAGAACAACAACAGCAAAAAAACAAACAAAAAAACAAAAACAAAAAAAAAAACCATTGATAAGATATCCTAAACATAATTCAATTTCGACCCTCTTCAGTTTCTCATTGGTCAAAACATTATTGAAAATTATTATATAATAAAAACATTTAATCAAATCTTTACTTAAATACAGATGAGTTTTTGGAATCATAGGTCTTGTTCTCAGTCAGATGTAAGATCAGTGAAACATTCAACTCTCACTCTTAGTATGTCTACTTCTCTCACTTGCCAGTGGACGTTTCCTCTGTAAAATGATGTTGAGAAAGACGGCTGGCTCCACTGTGCCGTGCTACTCTCCCCCACCAGCCAAACAGCATTTCCTATGAAAGACAGCACAAGTAGCGCTAATGAAATGTTAACCAGTGAATAAAAGGCAGACATGCCCCCTAAGCAGATGCATCCTGCCATTTGCTTCTCTTGTGAATTAAGGATGCCAGGGGGATTTTATAGGGGAATATTTCCCCTAATTACAGCATCTGTCTTTTAAATGCAGCTAAACATATTTAACAGCTTTAAACATATTTAAATCTTATTGTGGGTCATAGACCCCTGGCTAATAAAAAGATTTATAATAAAAGGTGTTTCCACCGTGCGTCTTCTTGGAGTCTGTCCAAGCAGTGGTTTAAAATTGCATCAGGTTGCACTGGACTCAAGGGAACTATTAAAGTATGTTTACAATTCTCAATGTGGTAATACGTTTAATAAAATAATCCACCCAGCAACAGCAGGAAAATATATACACTCAGAGAGCACTTTATTAGGAACACTATACTAATACTGTTTAGGGCATCCCTTTGCTCTCAAAACAGACTCAATTCTTCATGGCAGGGATTCCACAAGATGTTTGAAACATTCCCTTGATTTTGGCCCATGTTGACATGATAGCATCATGCAATTCCTGCAGAATTTTCAGGCACACTTTCATGCTGTGAATCTCTTGTTCTGCCACGTCCTAAAGGTGTTCTACTGGATTCAGATCCAGTGACTGGAAAGGCCACTGAAGAACCTTGAAGTCATCGTCATGTTTATGAAACCAGTTTAAGATGACTTTTGCTTCGTGACATGGTGCATTATTAGGATGGAAGTAGCCATTAGAAGATGGGTAAATTGCGCCCATGAAGGGATGCACATGGTCAACAACAATACTCAAACAGGCTGTGGCATTCGAGCCATGATGGATTGGTATTGATATGATTAAGCAATTATTACATAAAAAATTGTCCATGCTATTTTGACTGTATTTTGAATCACTAAATAACAGAGTCGACAGAAAAAGGAAGAAATTTTAATGGCATGTTCGCCATCGTGCTGAACACTTTAGGGCACTAAACTGTACTTTTCCCTTGTCACTGAGATCTTTTGTACCTTTAGTGTGTCTTTTAATAAAAGATACCTAGAAATGTGCATGTAGTGTACCTATGCATTCTTGCTCTAAAAGTTCGTTAAAGTGGTCCTTAAGGTCCAATTATGTACCTTAAATCATTTAAAAATTATGAATCATTCCCATTACTATGTAAAGGATACACAGTAAAGTTACAGTAGATATGTACAGTTCTGCTCAAAAGTTTGCATACCCCTTGCAGAATCTGCTAAATCTTAATACTGTTAACAAAATAAGAGCGATCATAAAAATCCCATGTTGTTGTTTATTTAGTTCTGTCCTGAATAAGATATTTCATATAACATGTTTACATATAGCCCACAAGACAAGATAAAGACAGTGTAAATTGTTATTATTTAGAGCTTTTTTTTTTTTTCATTCAGTACTGCCCTTCAGATGCTAAATAAGATAGTTACATGTCTCCCAATAATACTAACAATTTATACCGATGATCCTGTTCAAAAGTTTACACACCGCTGGCTCTTAATATATCGTCAGTGAGCATCAGTGAATGTTTGCACCTTATGTAGGCTAATAGTACAAGTCTCTCAGTTGTCCTCAGTGTGAAAAGATGGATCTCGACATCATATAGCCACTGTTGGAAAGGGGTCAAATATGCAGAAAATGCTGGAAAAGTAAAGAATGTGCAGGACCTGGAAGAACAGTGGGCAGTTTAACAGCTCAGGACAAACAAGGGACTCATGAAGAACTCTCACAAAACATAAACACAGTCGTGGATCATCCAGGTAACGACACACAGTGTTAAGAATCAAGGGTATGTAAACTTTTGAACAGGGTAATTTTTATAAATTCAGCTATTAACTTGTCTTCTGGATTATATGTAAACATCTGTTATGTGAAATAGCTTATTCAGGACAGAACTAAATAAACAACAACATGGGATTTTTATGATCGCTTTTTTTGATAAAAGTATTAAGATTTTGCAGATTCTGCAAAGGGGTATGGGTATGGGCTTTTGGGCACAACTGTATATAATAGAGTGTACCACACCAGTGACAAGAATTTGCACCATTTTATTAGAGTGTTCCATCTCTTAATAATTATTTCCAGAGGCTGAACTTTAGGACAAGCTAGTCATTGAGTTGGCTTTAAGTTTCTGAGGATTTATAACGATGAAGAATGCTAAATATTACCTACCTTTTTCGCACTTTCTCTTTTATATTTGTTTTGAATAGGCTAAATATATTCTACACTGAATTGCCCCAACTTGTGTTTGTGTGTGAATGGTGGCCTCCAATGGACTGGGATGACAGCCAATGTCCCAGAATAGGTTCCAAAAGCACCACAGACATGACCGGGACAAAGAATTTACTGTAGTTGAATGAATGACTGTTAAATATCTTTACTCATTTAACTTGCTTTTCAAATAGCTATTTTCTCATTTGGTTGTACTAAATGTAGTAAAATATTTAATTTCTCAGTAGTACTTTTGGAATATTTTCTGACAGTTGCTTGTCTAAACCAGTTACTTGCATTTAATTACAGTCCAGGTCTCTTATAAAACAGTTACCCAGAGAATCTGTCTGCATGAAATTTCAGCTACCCTAAATATAGTGAGTTTTCATTTGCAAACTGACAAAAAGTCTCAGAGAGCTTCTCGAACCTTGTGCTGGTTGAACATCCCATTCCCAAGTTCTTATACTGTGCCTCCACCTACTGACCAAAGCCACTGTACTGTACACGAATCCAGAGAACATTACACTTGGAAGATTAAGACTTAAAATGTAGTCATACTAGAATATATGAAACTAAACACCAAATACAGTGATGTACTGCCATGTCACAAAAATAGTGCCTTAATTAAGCTAAATAGATCCAAATGTACAGCTGTGGTTAAGCTGGGATAAAACAAACAAAAAAAACAAAAAACAAAGACAACAGTAGAATTTTAACAAGTGACAGGTGAGTAGTCTGAATCTCAGCATAATATAGCAGCTAAATAAACATTCAGCACTTAATTGACCCAAAGAGAGAGAGAGAGAAAAAGAGAGAGAGAGAGAGAGAGAGAGAGAGAGAGAGAGAGAGAGAGATGGAAAGTGTATGTGCGGTGCTTGGGGGTGGGCATGTTTTTATATCTTGGATGGATAGGAATATGTTACTGTTTCAACTTTGTGGCTGTTTAATAAATAAAAAAAGACCCAAAAGATTTCCTTTTGGTTAGTGAAGTCAAGATTAGGGTTTGGTGTAGGTGTAGGCATATCATTAATTACCTGCATTAATAATTGGACTATAATTAATATTATTAGATTGATAGAATAATAGAGAGTGTGTGTGTGTGTGTGTGTGTGTGTGTGTGTGTGTGTGTGAGTGAGTGAGAGAGAGAGAGAGAGAGAGAGAGAGAGTGTCCTCATCTTTTGTTCTAGCCTTTGTCTGATCACCAGTTTCTGGAACTCTTCCTGAAATGACAAAACAAAAAAGTGGAACACTGTATCCTACACCCTAAACACTGCACCCTACACCTTAAACATTGCACCCTACAACCTAAACACTACCCTCTACATGATAAGTAGTAATTTTGGCACATATTGGAGAATAATAATTATTATTAAAAAAAAAAGAAAATTATTTTTCTTGGAACAAAGAAGATCCTGTTGAATCATTGTGTGGTGTGTTTATATCAGCATTTGTTTCATTTTTATGAAGGGTGCCAATAATTCAGGCAGGTACATCTCACCGATGCTAAGCTTGTGCTGGCGATGAGACACTTTGAAAACTCATAACGTTACTGTTATTTGAGAAATGAGATTTTCTAATGAATGTGTTTTATTATATTTCTCAGGTGAACATTGCAACCCAGTGTGACCCAGATGAGGTGATCGTTCTCTCTGATTCGGACTGAGCTGTCCCACTGCGGTGGAACTGGACACCGAGCCTCGTTTCCATAAACGTCCTTGCTCCAAATCTGCCGGTGCGTGTCCATGTAAAATCCTGAAAGTTGGGTGTCTAGCTGACTAGAGAAGCTCTTTTGCATTGAATTGAATCATCTCTACCACGCAGTGGTTTTAAACTCTAAAACAGCTAGCTGCACTGCCCATTTGGCTCAGCAGCACAATTTCAGGGTATGATAATGGGTTTTTTTTTTTTTTAGAAAAACAATCAGAATGGATTCGTGAAGCGCATCCACCATTTCCTTGATTGTGTTAATGTGAAATACAGTACACAAGCTGTATTGGTTTTCAAGAGTGGTTGTGGTTTGTGCTTCATCATCATCATCAAACCACAAGCCAGGACCTCCTGTGCAAAAGGCTCATGGGGGAGCTTAGAGTGATTGCATTTGTAATCTTTAAGACTTTAAAAGTAGTTTCGATTCATTCTGTGGCTGTATAAAATTATAGGCTAATTAATATGCTTTTAATATTATGGAAAATACCAGGGACTGGTGAGGGAACTTTATTCTGGCCCGCATTCCTGCACCCAGGGGTGTGAACAGACACCACCATCATGAACTGTGAAATACAGACATATCCATTCATTAATAAAGAGCACAGAGCAGTGAGGTGTTTTCTGATGTTGCAGACATGGGTGATGGTGAGTGGGAGGTGGCCAGTTAGAACGCAACCCCTGAACACCCAGTGTAGGTGTTATTCAACCCAGTCAAGTGGGTTGATGCACTGGTCATGAGTAAAATCATATAAATAGCATGTGTAAAGACTGATCTGGACGGCACAGACAATGGCTGACCTTTAAAGATTGAAGATTCAGCACACAGAGAGTTTTGCAGGGAGGAACTTGCTTTTTAATAAGCAGGAAACATTTCGGCAAGAAATTGGAGTTGGTTTGGCATTTCACTACCATCTTTGAGCCAAATTATGACACATCTTACATATCGCTCACACTGCAGTACATTGCATTTCAAATGCAGCAGTGGAACAATGCATTATGAGGGATTTTCATGCCACCAGAGGCTTTCCAAATGTAATTAGGGCACTAAAATGCACAAAAGTAGCCATAAATTCACTCGTTTAAAAGGAAGTTTTTCCATATATGGCACTTTGGGCGTGTTCCTTTATATAAACATGGAGAAGCAGAGCAATTTAGAATGTGTAGGATTTTCCATCACATTCATCTGTGCGTACATATGTACAATGTCAGTTCTGTAGTGCATACTGGCAGTTCTTAGGCATAAAATTAGAACCTGTTTTACACGTTTTGATAAATTGGATGCCTTATTTGTGAGGCTTGTCAATTAAGCACAGCAGTACTCACTGAGCCTTCCAACCCCCAGGACAAGAACCATGAGCAAAACCCACAAGATGCATAGCTTTACTGAATACGTTTTTTATTTTTATTTATTATTATTATTATTATTATTATTATTATTATTTTACACATATTCGAATATAACAAATTCATACCATTTCCATTAGTAGAGTAACGTGACATCGGAAAAACTTGAATAACTACAGTAAAAGTCTACACACTAAATATAATTCAAAACTTTATAATCTGCAACCAGCACATAGACAGATATTAAACATAACTACAAGTAAACTTTATACAATACAGTAATATCTCAAGATGATATAACAGCACTACCAATACACAAATCCGTACAGCCATATTTTCATTTACTAAAATCACCATCCATCTAACAATCCCTTTTCTATACCACTTATCCTTAAGGGTCATGGGGAACCTGGAGCCTATCCCTGGGAGCATGGGGCACAAGGCAGGGCACACCATGGACAGGGTGCCAATCCATCACAGGGCACAATCACATACACTGCAGACACTTTGGACATGCCAATCACCCTACCAAGCATTACATTTACATCACATTTATTCACTTAGCAGACGCTTTTATCCAAAGCGACTTAAAAAATAGGAAATACGAGCAAAGCGATATATCAAGCAGAGAACAATACAAGTAGTGCTACTATACATGATCTTTAATTGAGTTCTAGAAGAAGCAAAGTGTGTAGAGTCAAGGAGTAAGTTTTTTTTTCTTTTAGGGGTTGGTTAAGTGCTCACGGAAGAGGTGGGTTTTTAGCTGTTTTTTTGAAGATACTGGCAGATTCTGCTGTCCGGATTGAGGTTGGAAGATCATTCCACCACTGTTGGACAGATAGTGTGAAAGTTCTGGATAGGGACCTTGAGCCACACTAAGCATCGGTCATTGATTGATCGCAGGTTGCGTGAGGGAACGTAAGCCTTCAGGAGAGTGTTGAGGTAGGAGGCTGCTGTTCCAGACAAAGTCTTGTACATGAGCATCAAGGCCTTGAATTTGATATGGGCAGCTACAGGAAGCCAGTGGAGGGAGATGAAGAGGGGTGTGACATGGGTTCTCTTGGGCTGGTTGAAGACGAGATGTGCTGCTGCATTCTGAATCATCTGAAGGGGTTTGATGTAGCTGGCTGGGAGGCCCGAGAGTAGTGCATTGCAATAGTCCAGTTTTGATATGACAAGGGCCTGGACTATGTCCTGAAGCATGTCTTTGGACTGGGGAGGAAACTGGAGTACCCAGAATATACAAACTCCACACACGGCTGTGGCGGGAATTGAATCCACAACCCTGGAGTTGTGAGGCGAACGTGCTAACCACTAAGCCACCGTGGGCCCCTAAAAGCACCAATTTACAATTAGTTCAATCCAACACTGCACACATTCCATACCGCACCTCACTACTGCAGGACCTATCCACAAACATTTCCCTCAGTTATGCCTGAAACCCTGGACAATTTTCCCAAGAATTATTGAATGGTTGAGGCGAGGACTAACCACCACCTCCACTTTATGCTTTTGCTATCGGAATTTAATCATTACTGGCACAAGCTGATAGAGAGTATAGAGCGAGAGAGTTAGAGGAGACATCAGAGGTGAAGGAGAAAGGGGGAGGAACAGCGGAGAGGAAAACGGGTTTGGGGGGCCAGTTTTGAGGCCCCTGCACCTTGGTTCTAGGGAGCTGAGACTGAGGAAGGAGTAGGAGAGAGAGGGAGAGAGTGAGTACGAGGGAAAGGGGGGACACCTGGACCAGTGCTCACCATCATGTGATCCTCCACCAGCTGCACGGCTTTGTCCAGGGTCGTGGGCCACTGGCACTGGACCCACTCGGCCATTCCTGTCTGGAGTCCATCCACAGCTGATACTCGACCACGCCTCTGTCGTTTCCTCCTCTTGCTTCGATGTGGTCGTTGCACCCCCTCTGGTCTCGCCATGGTAGTCGCTCTGCCCTCTGGCACCAGTAGGTATATTGCTTGACCCAGGGATCCAGGCCCTCCTAAGATTTGGGTACTTCAGGAGCCGCACCTTAAGGGGTAATTCTCCCCCAGACCACCAGAAAGTACCCTCACTCACATTTTTGAATGACTTCTACTGTAGACTGTAATCACCTCCTGTGTTTGTGCATACCTGCTTTGTGTTCCCTTGATTAGTTCCCCTAAAAAAAGTTGTGTTTTCCCTCCTCAGTTGCTGAGTATGGTGGTTGTTTTATTATGTTGTTGTGTTTGTATTGTGAGTAGCTTGCATTTATATTGTTTTCCTAGCCTTGCCCTGGTCTAGTTTTTTGGTTATAGTTTTTCTAGTTTTTGGTTCTTTCCTTGACAGTGTTTGTTAGTTGTTTATTTAATAAAGTTTATCTGCACTTGCTTCCACCTTCCCTTGGATTAGTTAAAACATGCATGCTGTATTATCGTAAGACTGGTTTTGAAAAAGGAGTTAGAAATAGTATGAGAACGTTTTCTTGGGCATTAAGTAATCAAAATAATATTTTTGGTTAATCTTCATTTTTGCATTAAGCTTCATTATAGCAACTTTTTCTTGACAAACTAAACAGACACTTCTCTCTGATCTTAGTATAAAACCACTCATTTTGCCCACTTGCCTTTCTGCTTTCCATAATTTTTTTGCCTGGTTTCTATTTTTTGTGCCTTTGGTGCCATCAGTAGCTTGGCAACATTATGTGTAATATTAATATCATTATTGTTGTGAGAAGGGGGAAGGGGTAGATGGAGAGTGTTTCAGGTTCTTCTTTACGTTATAGCAACACCCAATGTTCAAACTATTAACCTTATTTAAATAACTTGTTTAAAGGTGCAACAGTGGACTGTTTTTATTTCTTACATGTACCAATAACTAGTGTTCGGTCCGAGTCCACCTTTGTCGAGTTTGAGTCTGGACCAAGTCCTTAACCAATCGAGACCGAGTCCAAAAGGGGTAGAGTCGGACTCAAGTCCAAGTCGAGTCTGGCCGAGTCCAGAAAGTAATTAAATTGAAAGAAGATTTGAATTTGCAATTGTAAATTCAACACTAAGCTGTTAAATTAATATTTTAACCTTCACAAATCAACGGCAACATAAATATAACAAAAATACCACTATTACATCTTGCCATTGCCGTATAATATTTTTATTTCATGTCATCAGCACCTCAACTAGTTTCCTATCAAAAAATGGTTTCAATAAGAAAGGGCTACAGAGGTACATGTAGAACATTTATTATATTACAAGCGTATGAAAATACAAATGAAGCTGTCTTGTTATTGTGTCACTATCATGTCACAGCAAACCAGTGACTACCTTTCCCATCCTGCACTGTGGCCTACAAACATGGCCTGCAATTCCCAGAACACTCATTCATTCTAAATCACACACATCTGCATCAAATTCACAAGCATTCACAACCACAGTATAAAAAGACTGTTTTAACACAATGACTTGGTGAAGTATTGAGTGTTATCACCATACCAAGTGTTTGTACCCAGTTCCTCGTTTTGATTCATGGTCTTTGATCTAGTTTCTGGTTTCTCATTCTTGATTCTTGCCTTGCCTCGTTTATGCCTGTTTGTTGATCGCCTGGCCATTGTCTTATGATTTGGAAATTTCTGCCTGTCTCTTTTTATTAAAAGCTCTTATCTGCACTTGTATCCATCCTAACCTTCATTATGTGGAATACGTGACAGAATACTTTGCCTTACCATGGATGCAGCAGGAAGACAGAGGAGACATCATGTTAAGGAAACCAAGTGAACCATCCCATCTTTGGATTCGATCCAGTTTCCTCAGTGGACTTTTGTACATCTCCCAGATCAGTACGATGGGTTTCATGGCTACCCTCAATATTTTCTTGTTGACTGCCAGCTCTATTTTTCAAGCCTAGTGGACCCCAAGCCTGGCAAAATGCAATGGCTAAGGTTCATGTTGTCCCGTTTTTTTTGCCCAGCCCGCCAGTGGGTGCAGTGTCTAGTAGCCATGGGATCCAGGGGACTGGAGAATGTAACTCAGATTGTGGGACTATTCATCATGGTGTTCGGCAGTCCAGAATCCAGGGCCGTCCTGGAGGATCTTTTGGAGGAGGCCTGCCTCACAGAAACACTTGCTGTGCCGCTCACCACCTATTATGAACAGGCAAATTGGGTGAGCTCCTCCCCTAAGCTCCTTCCTGAGACCCACTATGTGGTCTCCTCTGCCGATCTCCAGACAAAGGTCAACGTGACGACCTCCTCCCCAAAACTCCAGCACAAGACCCACGAAGTAGTCTCACCTGCAGAGCTCCAGCATGAGACCCACGAGGCGATCTCATTCCCAGAGCAAGTTCCTGTCTGAGGTCGAAGAGATGACCTCTCCAGCCAAGTTCATGTCTGAGGTTGAAGAGACGACCTCTCAAGCCCATTTCCTGTGGAAGAGATGACCTCTCAAGCCAAGTTCTTGTCTGAGGTTGAAGAGACGACCTCTCAAGCCAAGTTCCTGTCCGAAGTCAAAGAGATGACCTCTCAAGCCAAGTTCCGGTCCAAAGTCGAAGAGACGACCTGTCAAGCCAAATTCCTGTCCGAGGTCAAAGAGACAACCTCCCACACCAAGTTCCAACTAAAGGTCAACAAGGTGACCTCCCACGCCAAGTTCCAGTCTGAAATCGACGAGGCTGTAGACATGACCAACCAAGTTATGCTCGTGCCTGAAACCGACATCGCGACCAACCAGGATTTGCTCCCGCCTGAAATCGACGTCACGACCAACCGGGTTCTGCTCATGCCTGAAACCAACATCACAACCAACCAGGTTCTGCTCATGCCTGAGGCCAATGTCACAATGTTACAATGTTTTCTCCCTCCTTCCTTCCAGGACACAGGCCTGGACCTAAACACATGCTATCAATTAGAGCACCTTTCAGCAGATCTGTCCCTGCTAGTTGAAGCCCTCACTGCTGGCCTTGATGTTTCTGGTCCCCCCCCTTACGGTTCCGGATAACACTTGCCACGGTTTCCGTGGCTGTTTCTACTCAAACAGAGACACCCTCGGGTTTTTTTCCTGGGAATCCTTCTGATGAGGACATGGCTATCTCTGGGGTTGACCATGGCTTTAGCCCTGCTTCTGGTTCTCTCAGCCCCACACCATATTCACCCAGCAGCTCAGAGTATTCTCATGCCTTTTCCCCCTCTCTCCATATCCTACATTCCTGTATCCTCCTACAAATTATTCTTCCACGAACCCTGTGACCTGACCTATGTTACCCTCCATCTGCAATAAACCCCCGTATTTTCCCATGCTTGTCTCCCTTGTGTTTTAATTCTATCTTAATTTTCATGAAACATACACACATATGCAGGTGAGTCGCAGGTTAGACGGCTTAAAGGTAATTCTGCCATTTTCTGCTTCATCATTCAGCATTCCAGCATCAACAAACTTCCAAGTAGGAAAAATGGCACCAAGTATCCAATATTTCTGTGTGATCCCCCTTGTGCAGCAATAACTGCAACTAAATGTTTCCAGTGACTGTTGGTCAGTCCTGCACATTGGCTTGGAAGAATTTTAGCCCGTTCCTCAGTACATTACAGCTTCAACTCTGGGATGTTGGTGGGTTTCCTCACATGAACTGCTTGCTTCAGGTCCTTCCACAACATTTCTATTGGATTAAGGTCAGTATTTTGACTTGGCCATTCCAAAGCGTTAACTTTATTCTTCTTTAACCATTCTTTGGTAGAACAACTTGTGTGCTTAGGGTCATTTACTTGCTGCATGACCCACTTTCTCTTGAGTTTCAGTTCATGAACAGATGTCCTGATATTTTCCTTTAGAATTCACTGGTATACTTCATCCATCAATGATGGTAAGCAGTCCTGGCCAAGATGCAGCAAAACAGTCCCAAACCATGATATTACCACCACCATGTTTCACAGATGGGATAAGGTTCTTATGCTGGAATGCAGTGTTTTCCTTTAAGCGAACATAAAGCTTATCATTTAAACCAAAAAGTTCTATTTTGGTCTCATCCATCCACAAAACCTTTTTCAATTAGCTTTCTGACTTGCAGAAAGGCAGCAATGTTCTTTTTGGGGAGCAGTGACTTTCTCCTTGCAACCCTACCATGCACATTATCATTAGCCATTGTGAGAGAGGCCTTTAGTTGCTTAGAAGTTAACCTGGATTCAATTGTTACTTTGTGGACTATTAGACGTCTTGCTCTTTGACGTATCTTTGTTGGTCAACCATACTTTTTCTACTCACAGATATGTAATACAGGATCATTTTCCTCAATAAATAAGTGACCAAGTATAATATTTTTGTCTTATTTGTTTAATTGGGATATTTGTCTACTTTTAGGACTTGTGTGAAAATCTGATGATCATATTTTTGCAGAAATGTAGAAAATTCACAAACTTTCACACACCACTGTACTGCTGGTTTTCTTAACAGTACGTCCTTTCATCAGACAACTAAATTCACGTGGAAAGGACTGCTGTTGGTTGAAGCATATTAATGCCTTCTTTGCATGTATAAGATGCTCCGTAGAAAGTTCTCCAAGTTTTCCATCTCCAAATTGAGTTTTGACTCCAATCATCCTATTATCAAACTGGCCCAAATGGTTGGATTTAGGATTCTGTGAATAGAGTATAGAATGCACATACGTATGCATTCTGCTGAATAGCAGAAGCACTTTTTTGAATTTCAGGATCCAGGTAGTAGCCCTTTGAAGTTTATTCCATGAGGAGAAGTACTCAATGAATATGCTGACTGGGTCATAGTCTCCAGTCTTTTTTCTTATTTATATATATGACTTGATATATTTATTGGTTCCTCAGGTAAACAGATCCAACTTAATTAAAATACATTTAAAAAATTTTTTTTGCTGTAGGCTGAAGACATTTGGGTGTGAGATCAAAAGATGAATATGAGTTTAGAATTTCAGCTTTTATTTCATGGTGTTTATATGTAGATGTGTTTTAGTGACATAGAACGTAGCACCTTTTGTATCAGACAACCCAATTTGTAAGCAAAAATATTGGAACATGTGACTGAGAAGTGTTTCATGTTACCAAGGTGAGTCCTGTAAGATGGATTGTCTAAACAATAAATCGCTCTGAACATCTACTCTTGATTTTAGACTTCAGTTTCACCTGTGAAAACTGCATTTGTTGTTATAAAGAATGGAAGCCAACATGAAGATCAGAGAGCTGTCTATGGGAGAAAAGCAAACCATTTTGAGAGGCAAATCAGTGTATGTGTGTGTGTGTGTGTGTGTGTGTGTGTGTGTGTGTGTGTGTGTGTGTGTGTGCTTTCAGAGAGTGCCTTGGCACTGTAACAGATTCTTTACTCAAGATCTATAAGATTCACTGGGAGAAAAAAAGTAGTCCACATTGTGTAAGTAGATGCCTTCCCCTTCCCCTTCCTGATGATTGCTTGTCTGAGTCATCAGGGGCTGCTGAAGGAGAGGAGTAGGAGAGGAACAAGAGCAGGCTGAAGAGACACTCTCCTTTTTCTTTTTAGACATCAATGGCATTCTGTTTCTGAGAGAGAAAGGCAGACAGAAACCCATGAGGAAAACAGTGGGACCTTAAGGTGGTCACTGCAAACCAGTTCACTTTTTATTTAATATTATTTGATCATCCTCTGGTTTAAATCATTGTGCATCATATTCACTTTACACCGATCATTCTGTTCAAAATTTCACACACGCCTGGATCTTAATGTATCGTGTTGCCTTCTTGAGCAACAGTGAATGTTTGCACCTGTTGTAATAGTTGTGTACGAGTCCCTCAGTCGTCCTCAGTGTGAAAAGATGAATCTCAACATCATATAGCTACTTTTGGAAATGGGTCAAATATGCAGAAGATGCTGGATAAGCAACAGTGGGCAGTTTAACTGCTCAGGACAAACAAGGGATTCATGAACAACTATCACAAAACATAAACACAGTCGTGGATCATCCAGGTAACGACACACAGTATTGAGAATCAAGCGTATGTAAACTCTTGAACTGGTTCATTTGTGTAAATTTAGTTAGTATTGTGTCTTGTGGAGTATATGTAGACATCTGTTATTTGAAATAGCTTATCCAGGTACTAAATTAAAACAAATGCAATTTTTATGATCCCTCTTATTTAAAAAAAAAGAATATTGCAGATTCTGTAAGGCATATGTAAACTTTTGACCTCAACTGTACATAATTAATCTGTGATCATTAAAATGACTATGCTCAGTTTAGGCAATGTTTTAAGCAATGCAAGCTGTATTCTGTACAAAATGTACTGTATAAATAAGGCATATTAGGAATGCTAATATAGATCTGATGTCCTGGAATATTTTAGGGAATATACTATGGAAAGCCATAGCAGGAAAAAACAATTGTGATAAGGGACCTGGAGTAAACCTGTGCTTACAAGTAACCAGAAGATTCTAAGTTCAAATCCCAGGACTACCAGTGGGCCATTTGTGGCCTCTTTTAACTCCACTATTGTTCAGCTCCATCACTGGCCTGTGACCTAACGTGAAAGAATACTGTGGATTTATGAAGCAGAAACTGAACTAAGAAAGTGTAGAAGTACCTGAGAGAGTAGACAGAGATTATAACGAAGGTGAAAAGGAGACAGACTCCCACTACGCACATCACATTCACCCACATTACACCATCACCGTCAGCAGCAGGTCTAATCTCTGTCACACCAGAAAGAAAGAGAGAGAGAGAGAGAGATGTCATGGACATATATAACTCACAAAGGTGGTTACATTACTGATGCCATGATTTCTTTGCCTTTTAGTGCAGTACCCTCTTGATCAATGACGGACAACAAAATAACACAATTAATTTAAAATAAAATAAAAAACCCATACTGTACCTCATTAAGTATAACTATGAAAAAAACACCTGTATTGGATCTACTTGTTAATTTAGATATGTTTAGTATGTTTGAAAATCATATTTATAACGGGAAAACCTCAAGTTAGTTTTATTTGAGACCTTTGACTCACATAAAGTGTTTAGCAGTGGTGACCTGTCTAAAGGGACAAGTGGGACTCACCCCCATTGGACATTTGGTATGCCCCACCATTTACAGTATCAGCCATTCAACAAGATTGAAAATTTCAGGTCCTACTTCACAACTCCATACATAGGTGACAAGAAAATGGTGCGACATGAAAACAGAGGAGAAAAAAAAAATATATCTACACTGTACTCAGGTGATCAAACACATCACACAGGGAAGCCATTTTTAAAGCTGTTTCAGCTGACATGCTGGAAGTGTTGTACAGTGTTAAAAGAAGATGCTGTAGCAAACGGAACCGATTTATAAGCCAGCTTTGATCCTCCAAAAAAAACATACAAGTATCAATTTCCTTAGTGTAACCTTAATCTTCCTTCTCGTCCTCTGTTTATATAGCGGCCCATCCTCTGTTTATATAGTGGCCCATCCTCTGTTTATGTAGCGGCTTTTCTCTTGTTATAATAAACTAGTTTTATTTGTCTTAATTTATGGGTTTGCGTTGGCTCACTTTCTGTATTGTTCATATTCCTTTCATTAAAGTCAATTAAATGACTGGGTTTCACAAACCTTTCTCAATTATATTCTTAGTCCCTGAACTTGTGAACTAGCATGAGGATGTGTTTGAGAGAGAAACTTCAAAACACTTCTGTAAGTCACTCTGGATGAGGGTGTCTGCCAGATGCTGCAAACCTAATCAAAATAAGCAGTTTAAACATGGCAGTATATTCCATATATAAATGTCCAGTAGTCCTTGCAAATTGTATGATTTGAAGTGGATCAAAGGCGCAAACACACGCACGCACGCACGCACCTAGGCTCTACACCAGGGGTGTCAAACTCATTTTATTTCAGGAGCCACATACAGCATAATTAGATGTCAAGTGGGCCAGGCCAGTAAAATCATAGCATAATTAATCCTATAAATAACAATAAGTCCATGTTTTTCCCTTTGTTTTCATGCAAAGAAGTACAAATATATTAGGAAAATCTTCATATTTAATGAAATATCCTTTTACAAAACATATTATGAACAACCTCAGATTTCTTAAGACAAACATGTGCAATTTGCTTCCGATTATCATTTACATGTGTGTATTACAACTGGTCACAGTCTAATAACAAACAGCAGAAGGCGTATTGCTACCATCTGCTGTTCGGTCTGAGTCCCAGGGATGTGCTCTGACAAAAAACAGTGCTCCCCTAGCGGATAATTTAGGAATAGCATTTTATTAAAATTTTCTAATTTGTGTCTTTTATGAATTTTTTCACTTTCAAAATTCATTGGCCAACGGGCCGTATGTCTGACCCCCCTGCTCTACACTGTCAACCTTGGTTAATGATATGACCTCAAATACAGTTAAAAGGTACATCTAAGTTCACTTAAAATTAGCTGAAAAAAAGTAAAAATATCTTGAATAGTCAAATTTATCTACTATTTCTTATTATAAAATGAAACCAAATCTAAGATTATTCAGCTTATGTTTAGACACATTTTACGATGCTTACTGACGTTTCTTGTTCTGTTGGTAGATAACGTAGCTCCTTTCTAGAAATAAATGCTTAATATTTGCAAAATGATCTGCCAATAGACAGAGACTATTTCAATTTCAAATTACAAAAATAAATAAATAAATAAAATAATAATAATAAAAAGAAAACGTCTAGAAATAGGTTTCATAATCTTATATTAGGCTTCTTATAATCTTTTAATAGGAAATGCTGGATCATTTTGACTATATTCAAGATATTTAACTTGCTAAAATGTCATGTTTTGTAGTGTAGAGTATATACTGTAGATGGTGTTCTTCTACAATCTGACAGTATGTTGCAGTTTATCCCTGTTTCAATAAAAATGCTAGAAATAGCAATGCTTATGGTGCCTTAATTTAAGACATTCACTTATTTTTATTATGCTGTTTGAAGAAATTTTGTCTTATTGTAAGCTTTTTGTTTGTTTGTTTGTTTGTTTTTTTTTTTGCTAATTATTAATATTAGATTAAGGGATAAATTCTTAAAGTCAGATACTGATGCATACTAATTTTAAGTAAGTCTATCTTGAATAACTGAGTTTTCATTGCTTGTAATAAGCACAGCAAACATACTCACCTACTTCATCTTCCAACCCCCCAGAACCTTCAGGAAATATCCACATTGGTCCCTAATACAGTATGCAGATAAGACAGCTCTTAAGTGACAGGGCATGTATATACTGTCCTCAACAATTAATCTGAACAGAATTTGCAGAAAAAGCAAACATTTTTCTGCTTAAACAGACAACACAATTATTAGTACACATTTAAAACTTAATGCATTCTACCTTTCAAACAAAGTAACATGGGCTACTTTACTATAATGACTGATGAAGTTTCTCCAACAGGATTATCCATTAGGAGTTTACATTGGGTATTTGAAAGATTAATACCCCCTCAGGATTACTCCTTTGCATGTCCATGCTTATATATACACGCATGTGCACACAGTAGCATGGTGGTGCAGCAAGTAGTGTTTCTGCCTCACAACACCAGGGTTTCGAGGTCTGTGTGGAATTTCTGGGAGGACTGGCTATTCTAAATTGTTCCTATGTGTGATTAAGTAAATAAAGTTGCAATCAAAATTATTCAACCTCCAATGCAAATCAGGTTTATTGTCACAATTTACAGACTTTCAGCTGTTTTCAATGAACAAATCAAACAAAAGCAATTGAAATAGTTGCGAATGCTTCAAGTTTCCCCAAATTCAACTGAAAATGGAGCTTATAATGACTTTTCCAGTCTCAAAATGATTCAACCCCTTTATGGCAAGCATCTTTAGTACTTAGTGGAGCACACTTTTGCTGTTATGATCTGCTGCAAATGAGATGCAGAGTTTCTGGCAGCGTTCCTGAGGAAGCTTAACCCATCCTACAGGAGCAACGGCCTCCAGTTCAGAAATATTCTTGGGTTTGCGTACTGCAGCCGCCGCCTTCAAATCTCAACAGAGATTTTCTATGGGGTTCAAGTCAGCTGACTGTAATGGCCCTGTAGAATCTTTCAGGACGACTTCTGCAACCAAGCCTTGGTGGAATTTGAAGTATGCTTGGGATCACTGTCCTGTTGGAAGGTCCAATGACGCTCAAGCTTCAGCTTCCTCACAGACGGCATGCCTTTATCTCCTAGGATTTCCTGATACTTAAATTAATCCATCTTATCTTCCACACGCTGCAGGTTTCCAGTGCCAGAGGATGCAAAGCAGCCCCAGAGCAGCCCCAGTGCCTGTTGCCACCAAGTCTTCTCAGAAATCTGCTTGCAGCCATTGATAGCTTCCTTTTTCTGCCTCGTCCAGGTATTTCATGTATTTCCTGCCTCTAGCCAGTTCAGGTATTTCATGTGTTCCAGCTCAAACACACCTGGTGCAACTAATGAATCCCTTGATTAGTTGCATTAGATGTGCTTGAGACATCACATATTTTGCATATTTGTGCTGTTGTGATGGATTCTATTCAGCAGGTTGAATAATTTTGAGACTGGAGAAATCATTATGAGTTGCATTTTCAGTTGAATTCGGGGAAACTACTTGAAGCATTCATTGTGTTGAACTATTTCAAATGCTTTTGTTTGATTTGTTCATTGCAAACAACTTAAAGTCTGTAAATTTTGGCAAAAAACCTGATTTGCAGTGGAGGATGAATAATTTTGATTGCAACTGTATGTGTCTGGTGTCGCAATTAAGGTTTAGAGGAAATGCTAAAACTGGGTCGTGATAATGCACACATCAGAATATAGCCCTCACTGTTCTCAAAACTAATAAGACACTACACCTTCATGCTAACATGTTATCTGGAAGCCTTTTCAGGAGCTTCTAATAATATTAAAACACAAATGTAGCATGAAACCTCTCAGTTCCTCATAGAAGCTAAAGATTGTGACGTGATCACTACCATTTATGTTTTAGAAAAGACTATTGACAGTTTTTGTCAATAGCTTGTTGGAGGCACTGATGACAAAACCTCTACAACTCTACAACTGTGATCCTTAGGGATTTTTTAATCCCCTGTGTGTGTGCGCACGTGTGCGCGCGCTTGTGTGCACATGTGTGTGTGTGTAGAGGTAGAACTTACCAGACTGGTATTAATGTCAGGGGCAACAGTGGTTTCAGGAGCTATAAAGACAGACAAACACACACACTTTTATGTTATAAAGTGGGCTTGTTTTGTTTGTGAATTTGTATCTTATGTCCCCATTTTGATTACTATATGTAATAATTTTGTTATCTTTTCTTTTTCCAATCTTCAACGGTCAAGTTTCAGTGAGTCTGTGCCCATGATAGCCTCAGATTCTTGTTCTTGGCTGACAGGAGTGGAACCTGATGCGGTCTTCTGCTGGCGTATCCCATCCAACTCAAGGTTCGATGTTTTGTGCATGCTGAGATACTTTTCTGCTCACCATGGTTGTAATGAGTGATTATTTAAGTTACTACATCATTCCTGTCTGCTTAAAACAGTCTGGCCATTCTCTTCCGATATCTCTCATCAACAAGGCGTTTCAGCTTGCAGACCCTCCGCTCATAGGATATTTTTTTGTTTAGTGTTTAGCACCATTCTGTGTAAACTCTAGAGACTGAAATACTCAAACCAGCCCATCTGGCACCAACAACCATGATCAAAGTCACAGAGATCACACTTTTCCTACATTCTGATGTTTTACAATATGTGAAAATTACTTGAAGCTCGTGACCTGTATCTGCATGATTATTCCGTTATCAAAAATATTACTTTGTGACATGGCTGCTAATAACATTATATTTATCATTGTTTTAACTAGATTTAAATGTATTATTTAAAGAAGCATCCAAACATGGTTCCTGGTTCGATCCTAAGCTCGGGTTAAGGTCTGTGTGGAATTTATGTGCATGTTCTTCAAGTGGATCTGTTGGTTTCCTCTAGGTTCTCTGGTTTCCTTCCACCTCCCAGAAACATGCCAGTAGGTGGACTGACTATTATAAATTGCTCTTGTGTGTGAATAAATGAATAAGTGCAAATGTATGTCTTTTTGCTGCCCAGTGATGGACTGCTTTAGATGGATTAAGGTTTAGATAAACTGTTAAAACTGGAGTGGTGTTAATGAACATTCAGAAATCATTAGAATAGTCATGACAACTATTTCCATGTTCTCATCACCTCAAAACACAGGTGCTTTTCAGCCTCTCTCTAGCACCTTGGGTGTTTTTGAGATGTATGAAGGTAGCCCTGTCTCCTCCAATGGCTAAAGGCATTCGGATGCTGCTGTATTTCGATGACTGACTTCTATGCACCCCCATTCAAGGCACAGGCCCGCCACCCTCATTGTTCATATTATGACTCTCTGTCTCATGATATAAAAGGGTTCCCTAACACCAAAACAGACAACACAACTCACGGATGATTGGGGTTCTCCCTGTAGAATGCACTGGCCCCGTCATATACACTGTACGGCTTTCACATTTACCACTGAGTCTTACCACAGAATTGCACAGAATTCAACAACCAGGCCACAACTAGGCGGCTTCTCCAGTTTGTACAAGGTTAACAATGCTCCTACCAGTAGCATAAGCTGCTTCATCATGACACTGTTACATGCATTATTCAGGTTATTTAGAAGGGGTGAAAAAGAAAGCTAGTAACGTAAACATCCAGTTGAGTCTCAATACCATGGCATTCATAGATTCTCAATCCGGTATTCGTAGAACCCCAGTTGCATATGTATGTAACAATCATGTAACTAGTGTTTTGTTAGAAAGACATTAAATTAGACAGACATGTAAAATACATAACATGTTAAATACGTGATATTTTAAGGGGAAACATATGGGTGGTGCCGTAAATTTGTATTTGAATATAATCTTATCCATAATCTTAAATGGTGCAATGTTTTTCTGCAAAAACACTCATTTTGTGTTTCGACAACATATTCCGTGTGGATTTGTATAATTGAATCATTGTGTGTAATGTTCATTCTGTTTATTCTATACAATCATTTTGAACTTCCTTGAAGGTGAAGGAGTCATAATTCTGGAGTTGCATGTGGCATGTGTGTGTGCACTGTAATTACCCGTCCATGTGTAGTTATACACAGATCTGGTCCAGTCACTCCACTGTCCATCATACTCATCTTTTGCACGAATCTGAACCTCGTACCGAACATGTGACAGAGCGTCTGAAATCAACCAGAAGAGCTCTGCATCCTCTATGTCTACCTGCTGATACTACAAACACACACACACACACACACACACACACACACACTAAACATACTGGTTCTTTCAGACTGAAATGTTAATGCACATTTACTACGATTTGTTATTTAAGGTCATATACTATACATGCAGAAACCTCAATGTCTCATAAAATGTTTTATGATGTTAAGATATGTTTTTCCCACAAGACTTATGCTCTCATATACAAATATACACAGTAGCAGAATATGAGGGAAAAAAAAAAACACACACACACACACGTGCATACACGTACCTCTTTGGCATGCTCAGGACGATATCTCAGCTGGTAACAAAGGATGTAGTAAAAGCTCTGCTTCCAGGTGGCAGGTAAAGACCAGGAGACCTTCAGCGTGTGAGGCTCACCCTTGACTGACTTTACTACAACTCGAGCTGGAGGATCTGGCTTTACTAGGAGAAAGAGAGCATACAATACAATAACATTATAATCATATCTAGAATATGTATAAAAAAATATTTTGGAAAAAAAAAAAACAAAGAAATACATATACACTCACTGATGTTTTGAGGAATGTAGTTGTATGGAGAACTTGTGGCATTGCCTGCTGTATTAGTCACACACAGTTGAGCTGTATAGGATCTTCTGTCAATCCCTTCACTAGGTAACGCACACCAGCAGCGGGAGTGCTTAACAGAGTACGAACAATTCACACGGGAAATCTTCTCCAATCTGAAAAGGGAGAGAAAGAATGGTTGTAATTCTTCAAAAAAAGACAACCAAAATGTACAGTACCTTTAGTGGGGTGCACTATACATTTCCAGTATAAGAATACAGTGAAAACACTTGATTAATTCAAATACAAATGGCCAGAGGTCTATAAAAATGATGTATTAATGGTGAGAGAGGGCTTTGGACTCTTCACTAACGGAGTGTTGGTATTTAGATCTAAACAGTAGGTCTTAACTACAGTCTTGGGAACTTACTGCCCCCGCAGTTTCCTGTACTCAATGCACCTGATCTAGCTCATCGACGTATTAAGCCCACAGTGAGTTAAGATTAGAAAAAAAACGTAAAGCTGTGTAGCACAATGAACCTTACCAGGCCAATAATATTGTCAATTTTGTTTAAGGGTAGAAGACAGTGCCACATAGCAACTGCTTGCAGAGATACACAGGTTTTGACCTGACAACTATGGTGAATTTTATTATGATGTGTATTATATTAATGGAAGAATATTTCAAATCAAGCAATGATTAACCATAATATTTTTGATGGCAGGCCTAAAAGTTCCCTGCCTGTATACATCTTTATTTTCACAATGATCACACCTTAAAAGTTTCTTTATGTGCACCTGACCATTGACTCCTGAAACCTTATCTTTCTTTTTCTTAGTGCTTAAGAGATTTCACTGAGCAGCACATGCAAATGAGGGCTTTATCCTCACAGTCAACGGACACCAGCTGCACCCTGCATCTTCTTCCAAACACGTTTGCCGTGACAGAGTGTAAAATTCTACAATAATGATCAGAAGGTTGTGAGCCCTCAAGTCAAGCTGTAGGGTTTGAATTGGGTCCTGTATCAGTTGTGTGTGTTTTTCATAAAAAGCCAAATGAATACATGTAAATGTAAATCCATTAAAAAAAAATATTAGGCTCTGTTGTCTCATCGTTTTGATTTCTTATTCACCAGATACTGTAAAGGTCTAATACAATAAGGAAAGTCTAATGAACCTGTACATCAGTGAGACAAAGCAACAACTAATAATTAGATGTCTCATGATATGACTAATCACTTACAAGAATTTAGGGGTTCATAATGGAAAGAATGGAGGATCATGTCCATCTGAACAAAAGCATTCCTGAACATTCACTAACTTTGAATGACTCACTCTCTCTCTCTCTCTCACACACACACACACACACACACACACACACACACACACACACACTCACAGACAGACAGACAGACACACCCTTACCCTTTCCTGAGGAACATGCAACACTGAGGCTGTGGGATGATGGGCTGTCTAGATATCCACTCACACCGGATTTTGCTGATGTGGGATTTCTTGTAGCATGACAGGGTAGGTTTCTCTGGAGGGACTATGAGAGATATAAGAGTGTTTGGGTGGTGTATTTGTCACCAGAATGACACCAGAGGATTTATGCATCATTTGTCATCAATGTGTCAGTGTGTGTGTGTGTATACTTATGTTTCCTTACTGCCAACACTGATTTTAACCGATGAAACTAGTTTGCCTCTCCTATAGCAGCTGTAGTTCCCTGAGTCAGTCAACCGAAGCGCAGGAAGTCTCAAAGCCCCACCATTTTCCACACGCTCTCGCATGAGCTGACCATTCCGGGTCCACCGTGCCTGCCTCTTAATGGACCTGGTCACTCTCAATCCCTCCACCTTCTCGTCATAGTCCTCATCCTCTTCATATTCTGTGGTGGTGCTCCTCTCAGTGCTCAAACCCATTTCCAGGGTTATGCTAAAAGCCCCTCCTTCTTCTGTAACTCTGCCCACACTGTTGGGTTTAGTGGATTGATTAACAGCCTGCAAACCTTGCCCACTTCCCATTTGCACCTTTGCTGAGCTTATAGCCATGTTAGCAGTGGTTACAGATTCACTGACTTTAGCATATACTCCAGTTGCAGTTTGAATTTTGAGCTTGCCTGGTGTGGCAGTGTTCTCAGATTGTAGATTGTGTATTCCAGTAGTACCAGGACTCTCTCTGGCTTTTTGAGATTTCCAATGGCTAGTTACATCTCCTCTTCTCCCAAGTCTCTCTTTGTGTTTTGTACTCATTACTAATGGGACGCTATCCACAGTGACATCGCCCCTGCATCCCAGGATGACCTCTGACCCCACGTTCAAGGTCAGCACACCAGGATAGGATTCTAAGGGAAAATGAACAATTCAAATTAGTCAAATTTTGATATCATTATGTGTACTGTTAAAGAAAAACAGATATCAGATACCTTGCAATAAGGTAACATTCATTCACAAGACCATCAGACTTATTAATAATTGTTATTGATTTACTTTTCTAATACTTTTTTTTTAATTCGCTTTTTCACATTGTTGCTACAATTGTTGTGTGATAGTTGTGTTAATTTCATGCAAGCCTCTTCTACTGTGCTAATGATGATGAATGTTCATTAATTATTTCATTCATTCATCTCCAATAACTGCATAAACCTGAGGTGGGAATACACCCTGGAGTAGTCCCCATGCAATCCTTCTTGACACTGTGAAACCTTTCTTCCTGAGTGTACTGAGGATCTAGACCACACCAGCACTTTTACATTTTAATGATCAGCCTGCAAGCAGGAATAGAGGTGAGCCGTTATTAGGGGTATTACAATAGCCCCTGTACTTGTTCCCCAGTTTCCTGAATTTGCGTGTACAGCGGTTGACTGATTTGTACAGATAAACTGTTAAATTGCACAACAAAGCACCACAGTCTCAGTTCCGTCTTCTGAATGTTACTCTGACTCATCTCCATTTGATCCTTCTATATCACATTCATATGCTCTTTTAAAAAATAAAAGTGACTTTAAATCTAAGAGTATTGAAGTCTTCTCTTAGGTATTTAATACTGATTTTCCGTATTTATCAGATAATTCTGAAAACACAGAAATCAGTATAGTACACAGTTTTTTGACTTTTAGACTGAATGATGAGCAGCTTTACCAGCATTAGGGAAAACCCTAGATGCAAAATAAGTGAAACCTTGGCCTTTGAGAACAAAAAAAATCTGTGTAAATATGACCGCAAACATTATCAGATTTTCCGAAGTCCTAAAAGTAGATGAAGAGAACCCAATTAAACAAATGAGACAAAAGTATTTGAGGAAAATGATCCATTATTACATATCTGTGAGTGGCAAAAGTATGTGAACCTTTGCTTTGAGTATCTGGTGTGACCCCCTTTGTGCAGCAATAACTGCAATTAAACATTTGCGGTAACTGTTGATCAGTCCTGCACATCGACTTATAGGAACTTTAGTCCATTCCTCAGTACAGAACAGCTTCAACTCTGGGATATTTGTGGGTTTCTCACATGAACTGCTTGCTTCAGGTCCTTCCACAACATTTATATTGGATTAAGGTTAGGACTTTGACTTGGCCATTCCAAAACATTAACTTAATTCTTCTTTAAACATTATTTCGTAGAACAACTTGCGTGCTTAGGGTCATTGTCTTGCTGTATGACCCACTTTCTCTTGAGATTCAGTTCATGGACAGATGTCCTGATTTTCCTTTAGAATTCACTGGTATATATATATATATATATATAAAATTGAGAATTCATTGTTCCATCAATGATGGCGAGAAGTCCAGGCCCAGATGCAGCAAAACAGGCCCAAACCATGATACTACCACCACCATGTTTCACAGATGGAATAAGGTTCTTATGCTGGAATGCAGTGTTTTCTCTGAACATAACACTTCTCATCTAAACCACAAATTCTATTTTGGTCTCATCCATCTACAAAACATTTTTATTTTAACCTTCTGGCTTGTCCATGTGATCTTTAGCAAACTGCAGAAGGGCAGCAATGTTCTTTTTGGAGAGCAGTGACTTTCTCCTTGCAACCCTGCCATGCACACCACTGTTGTTCAGTGTTCTACTGATGATAGACTCATGAACATTAACATTAGACAACGTGAGTGGGGCCGTTAGTTGCTTAGAAGTTACCCTGGGTTCCTTTATGAACTCGTGGACCTCCACGTCTTGCTCTTGGAGTGATACTTGTTGGTCTCCACTCCTGGGGAGGGTAACAATGGTCTTGAATTTCCTCCATTTGTACAAAATCTGTCTGACTGTGGATCGGTGGAGTCCAAACACTTTAGAAATGGTTTTGTAATCTTTTCCAGCCTAATGAGCATCAACAACTCATTTTCTGAGGTCCTCAGAAATCTCCTTTGTTTGTGCCATGATACATGAACATGATACATGATCTTCACAACACATGAACATGTGTTGTGAAGATCAGACTTTGATAGATCCCTGTCCTTTAAATAAAACAGGGCACTCACTTACACCTGATTGTCATCCCGTTGATTGAAAACACCTGACTCTAATTTCACCTTCAAATTAAACTGCTAATCCTAGAGGTTCACATACTTTAACCACTCACAGATATGTAATATTGGAACATTTCCCTCAATAAATAAATGACCAAGTATAATATTTTTGTCTCATTTGTTTAATTGGGTTCTCTATCTACTTTTAGGACTTGGGTAAAAATCTGATGATGTTTGAGGTCATATTTATGCAGATATATAGAAACTTCTAACAAACCCACAAACTTTCAAGCACCACTGTACTTAATCATTTTATTATTACACCTACAGTTGGTGAGACAAGTGGCATAGACAGATTAGCAGTCACGCACTATATCCACACACTATGCCTATTTTAGAAAAAGGCAGTTGATATGTAATTATCTTGAATGCATTTAAAAAAAATATATATCTTCATCATATATAAACACACACACCATTTGCTCCATGTTGTGAAACTACTGTATATGACTACTGTAAATTATATTAGCACAGTGAGCACACAACTTGTTTATTCCATAAGCAAACAGCCTGATCATCTTCCTCATTTATCTGTAACAGTAACAGCTGAAATGAAGGCTATCGTTCCTTTACCTTTCCGAGGACATGCTGGACTGTCCTGATCACAATGCACTTTGGCCACACACAGCACAAGTAGAGTAAGTGCAATCGGGACACTCATGGCTCAGTAGTTCACCAAATAATTGCAGTTGACGAGGATCACAAACAGGAACAAGAGAAACATCATGAGAAACATAAAGGATAGATCATTAAATGTCACCTCATTATCCTTTTTTTTTTGACGTTTAAAATCCAGCTCAGTCTGTCAAGCTTAAGCCACTTCTTAAAAATAGCGTTCGGCAGATGGGTGGATGTTTTCCCTTGAAGTTCCTCCCCTCCTCTCCTCCCTCTCTCTCTCACTAACTGTGTGTTTCATAAATTGCATAACAGTGGAGCAGTTTAACCCCTCTTATGCACACAAATGAGACAAATAGGCTGTTCAGACACAGGAAACAGAATGGGAAGGCTGATATGGTATTGAAATGACCTCAGAATATGTCGCATACCTTTAAAATGCTTTCAGAGTTCACAGAACATGATCTAAAAAAAAAAATCTTCATCGTTAAAAATGAAATATATAATAATATAAAAATAAAAAGGCATTTCAGCTGGACCTTGTTTTTACTGAGGCGTATTGACAAACTGTCAGTGTGACATGCTAGACACAAAAACACAGTCCATTTTTAAATACTATTTTAATCATATTCGTCCATTCCCCCAACCCCCCCCCCCCCATTACATCAGACTCCACACCCTCATAATGTAAGGGTTAGATAATAGTTTAATACTTTACAGATGCTGGTTTACAAAGTAACACAATGGCTTGTCTCTTATTGCAATAAACAAATTATTAAACAGTAGTTCAACATCACTACATTTCAACTTTCATAGCAAATCACTACTCTTATGTTTCACTTGTAGGAGGTATGAGGCTTAGATTTATCCCAGACTCAATGAAACAGGTAATGTTGTGTGGTCATGTCATACAATACATACAGCCATGTATTCACCCGTGCACCCAACTCGTCCTAGTACATGTATCTAAGGCCACTTTTAGATAGAGACTGTTACTGGTCCAGTAGACATGAGGTGAGATCCAGTTGGTAAATTTTTTTTTTTTTTTTTTTTTTTTTTTTTAAATGTGTGACTTTCTTTCACAGTTCATTCCTGTAGAATCCAAAAGAGCAGATTTATGGCTCTAAGTAAATGACTCCAGTAGTCCAGCTCAGAGTCTTGGAACACCAATGTGGTGTGATAAATGCGAAAAGGGTTGAGGGTTGAGCGAGAGTCTTATTCCATTTGAGTTCATCTTGCGTTCTCATGGAGAACTGTAGTATTCACACAAACACAAAAAGTGCTTCACACTTGTCCATTGTCACTGGTCCATTGTCTTTACTTGAGCAGCAACTGGATAACAGGCTTTATGCATTCCATTATCCACAGAATCCTCCAATGGTTTATGTATAAGTTCCTAAGCATATGACAGTATATAATCCATACTGTGATAGATTACAGCACAGTAATTGTGACTAGTTTAAAATATCACTGGTATCTTCTATAACACTGACCATCTCCGTCATGGCTCACGACAACAATTAAGCAATTAGACATTAAATATATTTCGGTGTTGAATGTTTCATTTTCCCTCCTTTTCCTAACATTCTTTTAGCAAGCATAATTTCCATGATATACAATCACCATCCACATTATTAGGAACACCTGTACATCTACTCATTCATGCAATTATTCAATCAGCCAATCATGTGACAGCAGGACAATGCATGTACAGGTTCAAGAGTTTCAGTAAATATTCACGTCACACATTACACACAACAGTCTCCAGAGTTTACCCAGAGTGGTGCTGTTGTATCCCATTCGTCAAAATGACAAAACGAGTTACTGTAGACGTGCATTAACATCCATGGCATGGTCAACATCGTTGAGATCCCATTTCTCCCCCATTCTGGTGTTTAATGTGAACATTAACTGAAGCACTGACCAGTACCTGCATAATTTTGTGCACTGCACTGCTGCCACATCATTGGCTGATAATTGCATAAATAAGCAGGTGTACAAAGGTTCCTATTAAACTGGCCAGTAAGTGTATATTGTGTTACATGCAAACGTTTTCATAAGTTGCCGTACTCAAGTACTGTAGGTGGCAGTTATCTGTGAAAAACACAGCCCCAAAAGAAAAGTATTGCCAGGTACCAAAATAACTTAATCACAGTAATCTCAAGTCCTTAAAAGGGACTTATATATATATATATATATATATATATATATATATATATAAAACACAAAAGGATGACAGAAAAGAGGACTAAGGAAGTATGGAAATTCTACATTATGTTTGTGTTATCATACATAACCTCTTTGCAATGATGAAAAAAAGAAAGATAAAGACATTTCCAACATTTCCAAATGAGGATCAATAATCATAACTTGGATATCTAAGATAGTTTTGGTGCAACTGTCTATGTTTATACTACTAGACAAGGCAATTTTCATATAGGTGATTTAGCGATCATTGCATTGTCTAGTAGTATTGTCTAATATTCAATCAAGGCAACTACCCAGCGTATAACACAACTGCATTTACCTCAGACACTGCAACGTCTAAACGTCCGTATCAGGTAACCGCTCACGTTTCAATTTCACTGCTAGATATTTGCTATAAAGTTGTAAGGAAATAGATATAACCCTCAGCGATAGTAATGGCTGAGTAAAGCCATATAGTATTTCGATGCAGGTAAAATACTTGATGTCATGTCATTTCTGATGTCTCATCTGCTTTAAAACTGTTTTTAACTGAAACCAGCCTTTCAAAAACTCAACCACGGTGAATGATGTGTAAGAGCAATTCCCGTTACGTTATAAGTATCTGAACCCGGGACTGTTAACCTGCACAATGACATTTCATTTCTATTTTCCGCTCTTAGAATTGAACACTTTTTGCTCAAATTAAAAGGTTGTGCAGAGAAATGTACACACAGCGCAACAGAGACATAGATGGAGAAGTACAGTATGTGTCCTTCTATTTGAAATGGTATGTGTTTGTGAAGTATACCATGTTCAGTGCTTTTGCTGTATCTGCACTTATATGTCTTTTGCTTAAGACTGTCTTTGCCAAATTATAAATGAGTTCTTCGCATCATAGGCCTTGTTTTCGGTCAGGTGTAAGATAAGTGTAAACATTCGAGGACAAACAGAGGAGTTCACGCTCAGTATGTCTACATCTCTCACTTGCCAATGGACGTTTCCTCTGTAAAATGATGTTGAGAAAGACTGCTGGCTCCACTGTGCCATGCTACTCTCCCCCACCAGCCAATCAGCGTTTCCTATAAAAAAAAAAAAAAGAGCGCAAGTAACGCTAATGAAATGTTAACCAGTGAATAAAAGGCAGACCCACTAAGCAGATGCATCCTGATATCTGCTTCTCTTGTGAATTAAAGATGTCAGGGGGATTTTATAGGAGAATATTTCCCCTAATTACAGCATCTGTTTTTTAAATGCAGCTATAATAGTTTCCTAAAATCCTACTGCAGGTCCTAAAACCCTGGCTAACATAAGGTGTGTGCTTGTTTATACAGTGCTTCAAGAAGACTCAGGGTGTTTTCAGACCTGTAGGTCTGTGCTTTGTTCCGAATCGGGACTTAAACTGTTACAATGTTTGCATTTTCTCCTTGGCTCGGTCCGCTTTCACATGGCAGCATTTCAAAACGTACCAAACTGTGTTTGTGCAAGTCACACGTGAGCAAATTGTACTGTCGTTGGTCAGAGTTGGTCAGAATGTCCTGGGGTTCTGCTCATAGCGGTCATCCATCAGGATGTATTGAATTGTGGCTTTCTTTTAAGCTGTACTTATTATAATTTATCCCATTTATATGTTCCACAGAAGGATTACATTGGAGCAGTGGTAGCTTAGTGGTTAAGCTGATGGACTTCTGATTGCAAGGTCATGAGTTCAAATCCCAGCACTGCCAAGCTGCCACTGCTAGGCCCTTGAGAAAGGCTCTTAGTCCTCAACAGCTCGGTTGTATAAGTGAAATAACGTAAGTTTCTCTGGATAAGGACGTCTGCCAAATGCTGTAAATGATTAAAGCCCATCTCCTTGAGACGCTCGCTAAACACCTCATAAACCTGACTGTTTTTGAAAGTTGTTTTTGAAATTCAGAAATACGTTCGCCAGACCAAATTTAAACGAGGCATTTTACCTCGTCTTTGGTCCAAGTTAAACCGCAATTAATACTGTGAGTCGTTAGCAAAACAAACACGCTTTTTACGTACCGCAGTTCCTATTATGCATTGCTATACACCACAAGCGAATCCCTCCAGAGTTTGTTTGCAATCGGGCCGAGACCACCTTGTCCGAGTGTTTAGGTGCGGATCCGAGCACGATTGCAGTGTTCGCATGTCAAAACGAACCGAACCAAGAGTGAAAACGCACCAGGTTCCGAAACAAAAGTCCCAAAAGACTCAGGTGTGAAAATACCATCAGAGTCTTCTCTGAGTCTGTCCAAGCATTGGTTTAAAAACTGCATCAGGTTCACTAGAATAAAGGGAAGTGTTTAAGCATGTTTATAATATGGGAGATTACACACGCACTGTACAAGCTAATCTAAAATTATATCATATACACACACACACACACACACACACACACATATATATATATATATATATATATACATATATATATAAAAAACATGTTTTATGTCAACAATCTATATACAGTGTAGTCCATTTGTACATGGCTGTGTGACTTTTTAAAGAAAAGCTTTCTATATGAAAGTACATGCTTGTGTTTACCTGCACTACAAGACTGTAGCTTCTATCTCCACTTGTGCAATATTTGTCATGCTTAACTGGACATCATTAACACTGTTGCTGGGGACAGTGTTCACATTTGTTTTTCCTATGCTCTCTGGACATGTTTCCTCTGGGCCAATCAGAGAGGAAGATGTGGAGAGGGGTAGCGCCTGTGAGCTGGACGGTATGTTCTGAGCCACGGAGGCCGCTGTCTGTTTTTTCTTGCGGAGTGTATCTATCCAGCTGGTGTTATGCCGTGAGGCGAATGTAGCAAGAGCGATGGAGCTCAGGCGCATATTTTTGCCAGATGTGATCAGCTCTCCGAAGCCCTCTTGATGTGCGAATGCATAACCCGAGCGACGGGAACCACCATGACATGAACGCCCAAGAGCTCCACCCCCGGTGGCACCCATTCCACCTGCACCAGACCCGGCACGCCCGCCGGGCTTCCACTTCTTCTGACGTACAAGCTGAGTGTAGCGCACCTTGAGGGAAAGGTAAAAACAACTAAAGTGTCAGCTTTCAGGAAATAAGCCAAGACAAACAGAGGAAAACACAAACACACTCACACATGCTTTTCTTACTACCCTTGAGAGGACTTACCATTAACATAATTATTAATGGAATGAATTAATCCCATGCTTACACATAAACCTAAATATAAATTTAACGTCCGTAACCAAAAAGAATACATTTAGGCACTTTTAGGTTTTTAAATAAAAGCTGTAGGTTTTGTACAAAAAACAAAACAAACAAACAAAAAAGTCTGTTTTCCTCATGGGGAAACCGGACAAATGTGCACAAAAGGTCAAAACTGTCAGATAAACACACACACGGATGCACACACACGCGCAGGCATGTGCACACACACACACAGTATTTCAACACTGTATTTGGTCTGTAACTATAGTAAACATGTTTTAACTTACAGTATCTGACAGCTGGGGTTTAAGATTTAGTTTGAGGAAGCGAAAGGCGACCACGGGGACAATGCAAATGACAGTAGCTAAAGCAATAGTCAACCACACCACTGGTTGTGCTAATGTGTTCTGTGCACTTCCTGTGGAGAAACAAATTCAAATTACACCATTAAATCTTACATACATGTTTACGTCAAGTTAAAAAAAAAAAACAAAAAAAAAAAAATGCACTTCCCATTTAAATCTATTGATCTGGGGTTTTTTTTTCTTTTGAAAAAATAGATAGATCATGTAATCTGTGTTCAGCTATAAACCCACTGATACGCATCTCGCATATTCTGTGCATAGATATTTATAACTGGAGTCTGGGTGGTTTGCAGGGACAGTGCAGCCTTACCCAGGAAGTGAAACTGCTTTGGGAAGAAGTTAAACAGGACGCTGGAGTGCATGGTGAAGAGGATAGTGAAGTAAGCCCCCAGAGAACCCCACACAAAGAAATGGTTAATAGCTGTCCAGTATCCTGTGTCCAGAGAGATCTACACATACATATACAAAAACGTTTCACGTCATGTTGCCATAAAGTCTTAGGAACTTAACACACAGTGTCACTGTGGATTACTCAGAGGTGACCTTATTTTGGAAGTATGCTAAAATGTAGCATGCAAAAAGATTATTCTTTCAACACACATTCCGAAAAAAGACACTATGTCATCTCTTACACAACCAGTAGATGTTTTTGAGTGAAAGAGAAATTAACTTTTTACTGCTACAAAATGTAATAAAATGACATGTCTTTCCACAGCTTGGAGATTATTATATTGAAGATTATTTTCTTGAAGCAGTCAAAATGTTTATCTTTTGTGCGTTCACCAAATCACAGACTGAATTATCATAATTAATTCAGATTAATATAACACATATTACTGTGTCATTTAACTTTAAACCAAAGCCAATTTGCCAGTTTATTAGTTAATTGGCCATATATAGTGAGGGGGGAAATAAGTATCTAGACACTTTTGTTTTTGTTATTTCATATACTTCCAGTGAATATATCCACTTCTGGGGAATTTGAGGAGAAGAAGGGTGTTTAAGGATGGAAGATGGAAGACTACACCCCCAAACATAAGATCGAATTCAAACATTTTGATTTGGAAATTACAAGCCCATCAGAGCGACCCTCACATTAAATTCTGCGAAATTAAAGACAATTTGCCAAGAAATATGGACCAAAATGCTGCAAAAAGCTAATTACTACTTAATAGATGTCTTAAACCTGTAATCGCCAGCTATGGCTTTGCAACAAAGTACTGATGTTGGTAATTTCTCATGTCTGAATACTTATTTCCCTATCAACTTTTTTTTTTTTTTTTTTTTAAACTTTTTTTATGTTTATGAATACATACTTTTTTTCATATTTATATGTACAAAGTCAAAAGAAATGATGTATGTAAATTTAAAGTGGACATATGCACTGAAAGTATATTAAATAACAAAAACAAAGTGCCCGAATACTTCCTCTCGCTGTATGACACTGTTCTCAGAACAGCAGTAACACTGAGTTTGTTAGTATCTTATGTCCATGTCCATGTTCTATTTCCACAAACCAAAAATATACAGCTTACAAAAGTCCTGTGGTAAGAAACTAAGCACTGATGAAGACAAATAACAAATTTGTACATGGAAAATATAGGGTATAATCTGCATACAGTGGGGGAAATAAGTATTGAACGTGTCAACATTTTTTGAGTAAATATCTTTCCAATGAGGCTATTCACATGAAATTTTCACCAGACATCAGTATTAACTCAAGAAATCTGGAAATATAAAGAATTCACAACATTAAAGTTCATAAATAAAGTTATGTGTAATAAAGTGGAATGACACGGGAAAAAAGTATTGAACACGCTAAGAAAAAGCAGTACACCAAGGCAAGGTAAGGCAAGGAACCAGCTGAAATCTGTAAGTAATTATACTCCTATCTGTGCAAATTAATATCAGCTGGGTTAGTAAATTGATGGTCTATAAAAAGGCTTTTCGTTACCAACGTGTCACGCAAGAAACATCTCATGATGGGTAAAAGCAAAGAGCTCTCCCAAGACCTTCACAACCTTATTGTTGTGAAACATATTGATGGAATCGGATACAGACGTATTTCAAAACTTCTGAATCCTCCAGTAAACACCATTGGGGTCATTATCCACAAGTGGAAGCAACATCATTCCGTCATCAACCGGCCACGCACAGGAGCTCCTCACAAGATTTCTGACCAGGGAGTCAGAAGAATAGTCAGAAGAGTAGCCCAAGAGCCAAGAACCACACAGAAAGAGCTCCAGAAACACTTGGAGGCAGCAGGTGCCATCGTCACAGAGAAAACAATAGGCAATGCACTCCACTGCTTACACTCACACGCAATACTCCATTACTAAAGAAAAGGCATGTCGAAGCTCGTTTAAAGTTTACTACAACTCATTTGGACAAGCCTATGAAATACTGGGAGAGTGTAGTCTGGTCAGACGAGAGCAAAATGGAACTTTTTGGTTCTCACACTACACACCATGTTTGGAGAAGAAATGGCACTGCACATCACCCTAAAAACACTATACCAACAGTGAAGTGTGGAGGTTGAAGCATCATGGTGTGGGGCTGTTTTTCATCACATGGTACCGGCAGACTTCGTATAATTGAAGGAACGATGAATGGAGCTCTTTACCGGGAGATTCTTGAGAAGAATCTGCTGCCATCCACCAGGATGATGAAGATGAGACGTGGGTGGAGCTTCCAGCAGGACAATGATCCAAAGCATGCAGGAAAGGAAACTCTCAATTGGTTTCAGAGAAAAAAAATGGTGGTGTTAGAATGGCCCAGTCAACCACCTGACTTGAATCCAATTGGACAAGATTTAAATACAATATGTTTAGAAGAATGGGACAGAATCACACCTGAATACTGCGGCCCATTAATTTTTTCATACAGGAAGTGTCTTGAAACGTCATTACAAACAAAGGCTTCTCCACTAAGTATTAAATACATTTCAGTTAGTGTTCAATACTTTTTTCCCGTGTCATTCCTCTTTATTACACATAACTTCATTTATGGACTTTAATGTTGTGAATTCTTTATATTTCCAGGTTTCTTGAGTTAATACTGATGTCTGGTGAAAATTTCATGTGAATTACCTCAGTGGAAATATATTTACTGAAATAAATGTTGACTCGTTCAATACTTATTTCCCCCACTGTATCTACAATGTGCACCAACAAGGTAGGCGTGTCTAATAAATTGGCCAGTGTTCTTTTCCATTAATAAGGTGGGGAAAAGTAGGATGACAACTTATGTTATAGAATGTCTGAAAATATTTGGTTATACTTTTACCTCGGTGTTAAAAAAAGCTCATTTAAGGAGTCAGATCAGCTGTATAATGTCTTATCTAACCTGGACGCTGACGACAATGACGAGGGCCGTGGCGGTGGTGACAGTGAAGGTCTGATAATCGGCGAGCGGAACACCGTTGCTCTGTGTGGCCCGTGAAAGAACTCCATACGGCACAAAGAACAGCACCACAGAGGTGTAGATACCTTGAGTAATGCAAATGAAGAATTCACGCTTGTTAAAGAGCAGGTTTAGTTGACCTGGCTCATACAGTTTCGGGCACTCCAGACTACGCTGCTCAGGGACATCCTGGGGGGAAAAAGATGATGGTGTGAGGGTTTCATGATCGCTAAATTAGACTTTCAATAGAGATTTCGTCGTAGTGTGAATACCTGATCAAAGATGCCCATGGCCAAAACAGGCAATGATGTGTACACAATGTTATAGAGAGTGATGAAGTACTGGTCATATACTGTCTAAATGGGACAGAAAAAACAAAGGTCAGGTTAGAAATACACTTTATATACTGTAAACGCAATATGCCATAGCATATGATACAGTCTGTCACAGAATACTACTCTCTTCTTGCCTCAGCTCTGTATAGTCATATCTCTATATCACTGTTTATGCCTGTGTTCAGTCTGTTTTATTGTGATGTTACATGACACTTTTTGTCTTGTAAATTCTTCCATGTCATAAAGACTTGCATGTATATGTTGCATTTCTAAACCGTGTTACTAATATTTGCCAAGTCTATATCCATGTTTTCCAAGTCTTCACATCTCATAGATCTGTTTGCCTCATGTTGATTCCTTGTTTGGAATATGAAAATGGTGTTTGAAAATGCCAAAATAGAGATACTCGATTATATTATCTATTATTTTGACTCTGGCCCTCATTAGTTACATTCAGCCCTCAAATACTGGAATTAAGCATCCAAAATACATAGTCTTAATCACAAAGAAACGACATACATTCGTACTAAAACCTCTATATACCACTACATTCTTTCCACATTGAATGCAACAAAACTGCCTACTGCACAACTCAAAAATCATCAGCTCAACCCAAGTTTAATAACAGCATTGATGTGGCCTACTATGTAGGTTAAGGGATATGGAAGCTTTATAGAGGGAGTGAGAGGCCTTTTACATTACATTTACGGCATTTGGCAGACACCCTTATCCAGAGCGACTTACATTTATCTCATTTATACAACTGAGCAATTGAGGGTTAAGGGTCTTGCCCAAGGGCCCAACATGGGTAGCTTGGCAGTGTTGGGGCTTGAACTCCTGACCTTCTGATCAGTTACCCAGAGCCTTTAACCACTGAGCCACCATTGCCTTTTTAAGTTTATAGTTTTAAGATTTTTACACTGCCTGTAGCCACAACCCACTGACCTGGGCAGAGAAGCCGCAGAAGAAGCCGAACCAGAAGTGCACCATGGTGAATGCAAAGTTCTTGTAAAAGAAGTAGCAGAGGAAGCGGCACATGCGCAGGTAGGACCAGCGGCCGTGTACCAGTAGTAGGCGCTGCAGGAAGCGGAACTGGGAGAAGGAGTAGTCAGACGCCAGCACTGCTTGGATGCCCTCCTGTCCGCTAATTCCCACGCCTATATGAGCCGCTGGAGAGAGAAGGAAAAAAAATAAAAAATAACAGTGTGTGCATGTGTTTATGTGGGCTGTATGGTTATTACAAAAATAAAAATCCAAATTTTTGAGCAAATCAACCGTATTTTAGATTTTATTGCTAGCTCAGGTAGCAGGGCATAGACTCTGTGTTTTTATTTGTATGCCACTGTACTTTTACAAAATCTGACAAAATAAGCAAATACTACTAAAAGCTACTAAAATTCCCCACAGTACCATTTTTTTTATTAGTAGTGTATTCTATTATTATTATTATTATTATTATTATTATTAGTAGTAGTAGTAGTAGTAGTAGTAGTAGTAGTAGTAGTAGTAGTATTAAACTGCGATTGGGGTTGCCAGGTCTGACCAAATTTTCCACATGAACTTCTTACAAAAGCCATGAAACTAGCCCCAAAATATTGGGCATTGGAAGTCTTTGCCCCTTAACTTACTTCATTTTTTCATCTGAAACCTTCTTTCAAAACTATCCCAATTTGGTGTAAAAACCATCCTGTCAACCCTGTTGGTGTGAATCTAAAGGGGTCATGTATGAAGTCACACAGCTCTCTATAACTAGCAGAGTCTCATATCTGCAGCTATTAACTTTCCACTCGCTGTGTTTATTTCTTTAACCTTCTTTTTTTTGTCTATGTGATGTCTGTGGAGATGCAATGCTATTAGTGCTAACTAGTATGCTTGTGAAAAACAGCCTGTTTTGGAGAAGTGTGAATCTAGTCAAGTATACATGACATTTTAAAGATCTGTACCAAAATTTCAGAGATACTGTGGGCTGAACTAAGTTTAAACATTTATTACACCTCATCTAATATAAGCAGAATTTGATCAGGAATAGCCTACAGCATTATGCAGCGTGTTGAATGTATTGTTAGACACGCACACTTACCAAATCAAGAGCCGAATCAAATCATATCGAAAAAAACAAACATGTTAAGAACATGCATACTTGACTAGATGCTGAGCACGGCTTTACACATGAAATGTATATATTTTAATTTTGAGAAGTAAACTTTTCTTCATCACTGCCCTATGATTATAACAAGCATATGCTTTTGGTACAAATTTAATCCTGTTATCTGATTTAAATTAGGCTAGATCAGTCTGATATACTGGTGGTACAATAAAAGAGCATTTGTGCAAATACCGTGCTGTGGATAAGAATTTGCCTATCCTGATTTCCTCTGTTTTTGTATATATCTTAGACTAAATTGTTTCAGAAATGAAAACAAAATCTAGGATAAAACAAAGGCAACCTGAGTAAACACAAAATACAGTTTATAAATGATAATCTTATTTAATGCAACAAAACTGTAGGATGCCTACTGCACAACTCAAAAATCATCAACTCAACCAAAGTTTCATAACAGGGCTGATGTGGTGTACTGTGTGAGTTAAGGGATATAAAAGTTTTACAGAGAGAGTGAGAGGCCTTTTGAGTCTTCAGATGACATCACACTGCCTGTAGCCACAACCCCATGCCACAGGTAGCTGAACCAGTGCACCATGGTAAAAGCAAGGTTCTTGTAAAAGAAGTAGCAGATTAAGATATGCAAAATACAGTTTTTAAATGATAATGTTATTTACTGAAGCAAAAAAGTTATCCAAGACCAACTGGCCTGTGTGAAAATGTATTTGGCCTGTAGTTATTAATTCCCCAAATCTATGAAACTGCATTCATAATGGGGTTCAGCTGGACTAGACGCAACCAGACCTGATTACTGCAAACCATGTTCAATCAAATCAATAGAAGGGTTACAAAGCTATTTCCAAGGCTCTGGGACTCCAAAGAACCACAGTGATGGCCATTACCCCAAATGGAAAAACTCGGCACAGTAGTGAACCTTCCCAGAAGTGGCCGACCTTCCAAAATTCCTCCAAGAGCACAGCAATGACTTATCCAGCAAGTCACAAAAGAGCCAAGGAGAACATCAAAGGAACTACAGGCTTCTCTTGTAACAATACAAGCTACTGTTCATGACTCCACTATCAGAAAGACACTGGGCAAAAATGGCATCCATAGAAGAGTGGTGAGGTGAAAACCACTGATAACCCAGAAGAACATTAAGGCTTGTCTGAATTTTGCCAAATTACACCTTGATGATCCTCAAAACTATTGGGAGAACATTCTGAGAACTGTTTGGAAGACAGGGGTCCCGTTACATCTAGCGTAAACAAAACACAGTATTCCACAAAAAGAACATCTTGCATACAGTCAAGCATGGTGGGGGTAGTATGACGGTGTGGGGATGCTTTGCTGCTTCAATGCCTGGGCAACTTGCAATAATTGAGGGAAACATGAATTCTGCTCTCTATCCAAAAATCCTGAAAGAGAATGTCCGGTCTTCAGTCCGTAAATTGAAACTAAAATGCAACTGGATTATACATTAAGACAATGATCCAACGCATAGGAGAACGTCCTAGAAGTAAGTGAAAGACTGAGCTCCAGTTATCTGAAGCATTTGGTTGCAGTTATTGCTGCTAAAGGTGGCACACCAGATTTTAAGTTTAAGGGGGCAATTAGTTTTTCACAATGGTGATGGGTATAAGTTAAAGATTTTTGATTCAGTAAAAAAATACAAATAAAAACTGTATTGTGTGTTGATTTTGTTTTATGTTGTATTTCGCTTGAAGACCTCAAAGAATTTAGTATGAAATATACACAAAAACAGAAGAAAACAGAATGCGGGCAAATACTTTTTCACAGCACTGTAGCTTAAGTAGTTTCTCATTTCAAGAAATTCATGTTCCTGACTGTTTTATGTAAAGCGTAAAATGTAATCATCACGGTCACAATTCAGAAGCATACCATAAAGAAAGCTGCTAGACAGTAACACAGGAACATGTATTGTAACAGAATACATTACTACTTAATAAGGTACATTCAGAATTCAGCCATCAATACTTTTTCTGTACTTTTTCTGAATTTCTCAGTTCCACGTTACAAAAAAGAGGCCCGTTAGAGTATTCTTCCCAACCCCGGGCACAATCATGATAACTAGAAATCAGGACATTAAAATTCTGAATCACACATCATGCCATTTTCTCAGTCTATTTCATCAGCTTTCGTTCAATTATATCTTGTACGATGTTTGTGTTGTTTTCAAATTGATGTTCCTCATGCATTTACACTTGGACTTACAGCCACCTTAGACCTTGTGACATCTCTAAAGGAAAAAACAAGTGGGTGATGCTGTGAAAGGGGAAATATGTTGAGAAAAAAGTGTTACAAGATGGCGTACAAGAAATTTGGTAATAAACACCATTGCTTTCAACACCCTTGGGGTTTTTTTTTGTTTTTTCCCCCCAGAGACACCAGTTGTGACATGATAGAGTTTAGAGGCAGACTTTATATCGTCTGAAACATACACAGTAGCAGAACATGGGAACACGAATACACAAACACAGACACATCCACAAATCTAACCAGTATCCTCAAAAACATTATCCTCCCCTGCCCTAACCTACTTTGCCCTTACTATAATTTTTATTTATCATACATTTATCATTCACTCACTTTCAGCAACCGTTTTATCCTTATCAGGGTTCTGGTGGATCTGAAGCCTATCCTCAGAACAATGGGGGCAAGGCCAGAAATACCACCTGGATGGAACACTAATTCATCACACCAAACCATGCGCAAGCACATTTACACACCAAGTCACACTTTCTGCCAACTTATCTTAACCAATCCACCTATTACCATGTTTTTGGGAGGACGAGGAAAGATTTAAGCTTACTTTAATGGGAAAAAAAATACGATTATAGATATTTTCGGGTTGTTACATATACAGTGGATATAAAAGGTCTAAACACCCCTGTTAAAATGGCAGGTTTTTGTGAAACCAAGATAAATCATGTCGGGTCTTTTTTCCAGCTTTATTGTTGAATTAAAAATTGAATTAAAAATTTTAGGTTGCACAAATGTGTACACACCTTAAACTAATACTTTGTTAAAGCACCTTTTGCTTGTTATACAGCACAAAGTCTTTTTGAGTAGGGGGTCTACCAATAGACACACACGGTTGTTTTTCCTGGCTTAGTTTCATAGTCCAAGAGGAATTTGGAATGCGGACAAGTAAATATGGCCTTTAGGGTCAGTGTTAGAATTTCCATACACTTAAACGAACAATAAAAAGTCCTGGGCAGGCAGCATCTTCCTGATAACAAAAACCTGGTGAACTGTGATGCAGGGGTCAGCACAACTGGACTTACTTAACAATGCAGGTCAGTTTTATTTACACCGGTGAGCATTTGCATTTAGTGGAAAGGGAAATGCTGAAGCAAGGTGGAGAGCTGGAAATCTCCAGCTCCCTAAACAAAGGGCCAGCTTCCAGAATTTTAATCAGATTGTTCAAGAGATAAGAATTCCCTTTGAACTGCTCTCTCGTACCTGCTCTAATATGCATACAGCTAGCAGAAAGAGAGAAAACTGAAAAAAAAAATATCATCCTCCACATGGCATTATTTTAAGGCCTACGTTGCACATCGACTAGATGCAAGTTCTCGTGTCAAATATGGAAGACTTTCTTTTTAAACAGTTTTGAAAACAAAGAGAAAGGGGGAAGAAAGGTTCATTCACTTCCTGTGTTGAGAAAGGATGGAGTTATGTGAAACGATGACTTTTCCTGGAAGTGGGTGAATGTTTCTATAAACATGCCTCTAAAAATATTACTGCTTTATCTTCATGCAGGCCTAGAATCTTGTCGCATTTCTTAGAACCTGGTTTTGTGAATGTACGCCATTAATATGACCCTATTTCTGTGTAATTACACTACTTTACCAAAGCTTGCTCTTTACTCTGCACATCATTGTTTCAATGCAGATTACTGAGCCGAACTGAGCTCCCCACTCCGCCCTTGATATCTTGCCTGTTCTCTGAATGTGAGTGTAGATTTCACACTATTTTCTGTCAAAATATAAAACTCACACTTTCTCAGTGAGTGCCACTACCAATGAAATTTTTATATATATATATATATATATATATATATATATATATATATATATATATATATATATATATATATATATATATATATATCACACACACACAGTGCATCCAGAAAGTATTCACAGCGCTTCACTTTTTCCATAGTGTTATATTACAGCCTTATTCCAAAATGGATTAAATTCATTATTTTCCTCAAAATTCTACAACCAATACCCCATAACCCAATACATAAGTATTCACAGCCTTTGCTCAATATTTTGTTGAAGCACCTTTGGTACCAATTACAGCCTCAAGTCTTTTTGAGTATGACGCTACAAGCTTGGCACACCTATTTTTGGGCGGTTTCTCCCATTCTTCTTTGCAGGACCTCTCAAGCTCCATCAGGTTGGATAGGGAACATCGGTGCACAGCCATTTTCAGATCTCTCCAGAGATGTTCAATCGGGTTCAAGTCTGGACTCAAGGACATTCACAGAGTTGTCCTGTAGCCACTCCTTTGTTATCTTGGCTGTGTGCTTAGGGTCGTTGCCCTGTTGGATGAAGAACCTTCGCCCCAGTCTGAGGTCCAGAGCGCTCTGGAGCAGGTTTTCATCAAGGATGTCTCTGTACATTGCTGCATTCATCTTTCCCTCGATCCTGACTAGTCTCCCAGTTCCCACTGAAAAACATCCCCACAGCATGATGCTGCCACCACATGCCTCAGTGTAGGGATGGTATTGGCCAGGTGATGAGTGGTGCCTGGTTTCCTCCAGACATGACACTTGCCATTCAGGCCAAAGAGTTCAATCTTTGTTTCATCATGGTCTGCGAGTCCTTCAGGTGCCTTTTGGCAAACTCCAGGCGGGCTGTCATGTGCCTTTTACTGAGGAGTGGCTTCCGTCTGGCCACTCTACCATACAGGCCTGATTGGTGGAGTGCTGCAGAGATGGTTGTTCCTCTGGAAGGTTCTCCTCTCTCCACAGAGACACGCTGGAGCTCTGTCAGAGGGACCATCGGGTTATTGGTCACCTCCCTGACTAAGGCCCTTCTGCCCCGATCACTCAGTTTGGCCGGGCGGCCAGCTCTAAGTAGAGTCCTGCTGGTTCCAAACTTCCAAACAAAGTAAACGGATGATGGAGGCCACTGTGCTCATTGGGACCTTCAATGCTGCAGAAATGTTTCTGTACTCTTCCCCAGATCGTGCCTCGATACAATCCTGTCTCGGAGGTCTACAGACAATTTCTTGGACTTCATGGCTTGGTTTGTGCTCGGACATGCTTTGTTAACTGTGGGACCTTATATAGACAGGTGTATGCCTTTCCAAATCATGTCCAATCAACTGAATTTACCACAGGTGGACTCCAATCAAGTTGTAGAAACATCTCAAGGATGATCAGTGGAAACAGGATGCACCTGAGCTCAATTTTAAGTGTCATGGCAAAGGCTGTGAATACTTATGCACATGTGCTTTTTTTGTTTTTTATTTTTAATAAATTTGCAAAGATTTCAAACAAACTTCTTTCACGTTGTCATTATGGGGTATTGTTTGTAGAATTTTGAGGAAATTAATGAATTTAATCCATTTTGGAATAAGGCTGTAACATAACAAAATGTGGGCAAAATGAAGCGCTGTGAATACTTATATATAAAGTGTCATGCTTTCCACGTAATTAAGCTTTTAATAGAGAGAGGCAGGCAGACAAATCCAAATCATGAGACATTAGCGTGGTCAAAAAAAAACAAAAAAAAACAGGCAATGGTCAGGCGATCTACAAACGGGCATAAACTAGGCAAGGCAAAAAACGAGAACGAGTAACAAGAAACTAGGTCAAGGAACATGAATCAAAACGAGGAACAAGGTACAAATGATTGGTACAGTGATAACGCTCAGTACTCAGCGAAGTTTAAAGAGATACGAGGGGTTTAAATGACAAAAGGTAATCAGTCATGAAACACAAGACAGCTGAAAACAATGATGATACATACGGGAAACAACCAATGACAAAACAGGGGCGGAGACAGGACATAAACTATATGGAAAAAGCATGTGTCCAAAGTAAACAAAGTCAATGTCACTGAAGACCCAAAAGCGTGCATTCGCTAAGAGCTCGTGCATCGGGTTTACACGTTGCATGCTACAGCGCTAGCTCGAGGGGAAATCGTGACAATAAGTGACAGAAAAAAATCAGAAAGTGTTATATCAGTCAGTTATTTCTATAATTTGAATATTGAGCCTCAATATTGAGTGCAGACTCAAATTTGAAAAAGAAAAAGAGGAGTTGATTTGATTGCTGTTTTATTCATTCTAACAAATTCTAATCCAACTCTTTTTTCCCCTCTATCTTTCCTTCTTCTTCCTATTATTATTTTACAATTGTACTGCTCTTCGCCAGTTTAGCGCCTGCTCCAAAGGTTATGAAAATACCAAGAAAATCTAATGCCTGCATCTACTGCCTTATTTTGTACATCACAAAAATGAGTCAAAACTTTCCATGATGATAGTGGATGCTTAACATGACAATTTCATGTGTTCTATACCAAATCTCATTTCTCTCTAACTCACTCTTGATCATACTGACGTCATTGGCTCCATCTCCGATGGCGAGAGTGACGGCTTTCTTGTGCCGCTTGATCAGCTCAACCACCAAAGCTTTCTGTAGCGGTGTGACCCTGCAGCAGATCACTGCCTTACATGCACATGCTGTCTCCAGGAATTCTTGCTCCATGTCTGACTCCAGTGCATGAGCCTGCCACAGACACAAAAATGAAACACGCTTTAATGATCAAAAATGCCTTTTCACAAAGCCACCAATCAGATTCCAGGAAGCAACTGTCACTCACCAGGCTGTGTCCACTGATAACAAGTGCAAACTCTCCACTGATAGACTCCAGCACTAAGGTAGGAAGGGACTGGGGTTGGGCACCTTTCTCCAGATTAGGCGTCTGCTTAGCTGCATCTCTCTCAAATCCATTACCTAGTTCTTGAGTCTCTGCCTCCTTCCCACCATCTCTTGTGCGGGCAGACTCCATCATGCGCTCCCTTGCTTTCCTTCAGAAAAGAGAAGAAAATCAACCAAATGGGTCATGTGAGAGCTCAGAAAATAACTAACTGACCACTTGATACTGGATACGTGGACAGAAGCTGGATGGGTGGATGAATGGGCAGCAGTATGAACAGGTAGAATGTACTATACCTAAGGTCGGCACGAACACTTTGGACAGTGTGCCCGTTAACAATGAAGATCTCTGTCATGTCCTCAGTCAACATTTTACATGAGTAGCCAATATTCACCGCTGTCTCTATAACAGATCCAAATGATGTCATATTAAAATAACACTTTGTATGTTAAAAAAATAAATCTGAGGAGTATAATAAAATCAATCACAAAGTATTCACCTCCTTTAACTTTTCAACATTTTGTAGTGTTACAACCAGGAACTGAAAAAAGACTTAATCGGGACTATAGGTCATGACGCTACATAAAACTGCCCAGATGATGTCCAAAGGACACTCAGTAAACGTGGAAAAAGGTTCTCTAGTCTGAGCAGACCAAAAATTTCATTTTTGACCTTGGCACACAGCGCTATGTTTGCCAGAATCCCAACACTGTTCATCACTCTGAGAACACCATCCTCACAGTGAAGCACGGTGCATCATGTTGTGGCAAGGTGGATCGAGCCAAATACCTTTTCCAGACTGCAAGAGACTTTAGGCTGGGGCAGAGATTCACCTTGGAACAAGAAAATGACTCCAAGCATAATGCCAAAGCTACACTGGAGTGCTAATCGGTAAAGCCCACTCAAAGCCCCAACCTCAATTCCAATTGAGAATATCACAAGGACTCCATCCAATCTGAGAGAGCTGGAGCAATTTTGCTAAGAACAATGGCCAAAAATATCGTAATCTAGATGTGCAAAGCTGATTGAGATATATGCCAGAGGACTTGCAGGTCTAATTGCAGCCAAATGTGGTACTGACCCATTGATCCAATTCACTCCCCTGGATCAATACCACATTTGGCTGCAATCAGAGCTGCAAGTAAATCAAATCCTAGTTAAGTCCATTTCAATTCCAGGTTATACATTTTCTATACACTATATAATGTGGGAAAAAAAAAATCATTGGAGTGAATACTAGTGAGTATGCTGGTACAGTAAATATGACCACCTGACCACTCAAATGTAGCTTTGGCAGTATGCTCAGAGTCAGTTTCTTGTTCCAAGGTGAATCTCTGCCTCAGCCTAAAGTGTGCATCTTGCAGCCCGGAAAAGGTATTTGGCTCTATCCACCTTGCCACAACATGATGCACCATGCTTCACTGTGAGGATGGTGTTCTCAGAGTGATGAGCAGTGTTGGGATTCTGGCAAACTTAGCGCCTTGTGCCAAGGCCAAAAATTTCCATGTATCCACATACGTAAATATATACTGTACAGGTTATTCAGTCTCTTCGAATGGACATACTGTCCTTTAGTTATTGTAGTGCATGGTTTGTTTGTGTGGACAGTTGATCATGTGGTTCTCACTCACCCTGCTTGTCTCCAGTTAACACCCAGATTTTAATGTTAGCCAGTGACAAGATAGCAATGGTCTCAGCCACACCCTCCTGCAGCTTATCCTCTATAGCTGTGGCTCCCAAAAGCTACAACATATAATTTAAAAAAAACAAAACCAAACAAAACAAAAAACAGTACATGAGCAATGCACACACATTACATAAAAAAAAAAAAAAAAACATACCTTATGCAAGCTCTGACATCAATATCGCCCCCTCTTTACTTGATTTGATTCATCTCACAAGGTGCTTAACAAGCAGTTGAATAGTTTCAGCAGCAGAAAATTCTAAGCTGAACAGTAATGGATTGTTATACCCCTAATATGCTGTATTACCCAGACAATGAGCTGCTCTGGAATATTATACTCTCATCCTTTTTCCTCCATACATAGCGCTGATAGAAACAAATCAATATCTGTTGCTATAGTTTGAGTCTCATTAATGCATTTTTATTTTACCAGATGCCTCGAACATCGAAGCATGTCAGAAACCTCAAATGCTATCATCTTGGCTGCGGTCCCACTATAATCCCTCTTTCAGTTCGGAAAAATATCTTTCTGAGGTTAGTCCAACTTTATGAAGGAATCTTTAACTGGCAAAGGTTAATGCTTAAACCTTGTAATGCTTGAGATTTAATAAAAGAATCTTTAAAACAAATAAAAAATACATTCCTAAAGGACATGTGCATCCAGTGAAGAGATTTAGAGTGCAATGTGAGTAATGTGTGTCAGGATTCTAGCAGCAGTATCCTGAAGATGCTGTAGCAAGCTTTTGGGTAAAGCAGATCAGAGAGTAATCTTATCCTCCAATCTACTGAACGAAGATTATATGCTGTTTTACAGTCATTAGTGATGTTGCTTTTAACTCTGAGGTCACTATCAAAACTGACTCCTAGCTTTTTGACATAACTTATGGCAGACCAAGAGTCTAGATTGGGGTGCCAAACATACGGCCCATGGGTAGGAACTAACCCCATAAAGGTTCTATTTCGGCCAAGCGATTTTAAAAACTGTGTTCTAAACTTAAACCATCTTGTGAACTGCAATAGGCTTCCACAATCTTTAATACTGCTCCTTCGTTTCCGGTTCTTTCACTATACTCTCAATGGCAGTATTTTAAAGCTGGTGTCTACAAGAGCCCCTGAAGACCAACGCCAATCAAGTTTATCAGATATAGTGCCATTTAAAAGTATTTGCCTCTTCTTTATTTCTTCAGTTTGTTTTTTTTAATGTCACACTTAATTGTTTCAGTTCTTCAGACAAACTTTAATATACGACATATACGACTGTATTTTGTGTCTGAGTAAACACAAAATACAGTTTTTAAGCGATCATTTCATTTATTAAAGGAAAAAAAATTATTCCACACCAACTGGTCCTGTGTCAAAAAGTAACCGCCGCTTTAGTTACTCAATCAACCATTTAACAAATTTAATTGATTGTTAGCCCTAAACATCACTTAAATAAAACCTTTCCAGCAATGTGATGTAGGCAAAAATGTCACAACAATCAGCACAGTCAAAAGATATTCTGGAAGAGATGAGGAAGAAAGTTATGTAAGGAATAACACATGACCGATCATGCTGTTGCACTGTTTTTTGTATATTTTTATTTTTGTACAACAGCATGGTCTAGAGTGTGTTATTCCACTTATAACACGGTGATTTGCCAACGATTAGAATGTTGAATTTATTAATGAATGACACGTTGCAGTTTAGAGTTAGATTTAATGTTGTGGGAAGTCTGAGAGACAAATTAGTTCCTATTCTCACCGAGGTTATAGTTTCGATAAAGTCATTCCCTTCACCAGCCTTTCTCTCTCTCTCTCTCTCTCTCTCTCTCTCTGAACTGTGGCTATGGAAACAATAATATATTAGAATGAGTGCATTAATATTAACCTATTGTTCATGTTACTGCCAGAACTAACTGTGCTGTTAAATGAAAATAAGTCTGGGAATGGTTACATAGTCATTTCTAAGGCAGTGGGACTTCAGCGAACCACAGTGAGAGGAAGTATCTCTGAATGGAGAAGACTTGGAACACTGGTGAATCTAACCAGAACTGGTCGGCCTACTAATATTACTTCAAGACTGCACTGATGACTCATCCTGGAAGTCACAAAAGAAACCAAATGAGCAACTAAGGAACTGCAGGCCTTGCTTGCCTCAGATAAGGTCAGCATTCATGATTCCACCATTAGAAAGAGACTGGGAAAAAATTGTATCCAGCTGAAAGGCAAAAAACACTGCTACCCAAGAATGCCAAAAGCTCATTGGGGACCGTCAAGCCTTTTGGGATGATACTGTGTGGACTGATGAGTCACGTTTTGGAAGATATGGGTCCTGTTACATGTGGCATAAAGCTACCACAACATTCAACAATAAGTACATCATACAAACCGACAAACATGGTGGAGGTAGTGTCTCTACCAGAGAATCCTGAAGTGCAACTGGGTTATGCAGCTATACAACGATTCAAAGCACATGAATGGCTCAAAAGAAACAAAAGTAAGATTTTAGAGTGGCCCAAAATGTTGACTTGAGCCCTATTCAGATGCTGTAGCAGGACTTTAAACAGGCAGTTCATGCTCAAAAGCCTTCCAATGTGACTGAATTAAAACAATTCGGCAATATTTTCAGGTGCTGTATAACTTTTTTTGCCTTCGATAAATAAAATTGTCATTTAAAAATTGTATTTTGCATTGATTCATCAGTCAGTTGTCCAATTGCTTTTGAGCATGGAAAATGGAGGGACTCCATTAAAAAGCTTAAAGCAATATTTTTCTTAAACCCCTTTAATTAAAGCTCTAAGTCTACACTTCAATCACATATTACTTGATTCATTTCAAATCCAATGTGGTGGTGTACAGAGGCAAAAGGACAAATTATGTAGCTGTCCAAATACTTATGGACCTGACTGTATGCAAAAAAAAGAAGAAGAAGAAACCAGTATGCAAGAATACCCATATACAAAGAGGAGAAAAGCTCCTTCTAACAGGCTGGAGTAAGGCTTCAAACTATATGCTTCATCACACATACACTACTATGTATGGTAAGAAAATACTTAACAAAAAGGAACACGCAAGCAAATATTCTCTCTCATATTAGCCCACAGAGTACAACTAGCTGATCTAATGTAAAAATGCCTGTTACAGACCTTTGTATGAGCTCACTCTGTGCTCAGAATATTTCTTCATTTGTTTCTGAAACAGTTCTGTCTTAAATACCTACGGGTTGAATCCAAAACCTCAATAACTCAAAAAAAAAAAAGTTAGCCTATAAATAATGTCAACATGGACCTAATGTCTTTCTGTCTGTGGCGTGTTCTGCCCTATGGATTGAATAAAGAAACAAAGAAACAATAAATAAAGTATATAAAGAAACTTCTTTCTTGTGCGACAGCTTTTCAGGCCATGGTGATGTAGGACTGTCTTAATGGTGGACGTGTATTCTTTGGTACCTGACCCCCCCCCCCCAACTCCTTCACCAGCTCCCTAGTTGTTGTCTTGGAGTGAACCAGTTGAACCTTTCAGACCAAAGGTCGTTCATCTAAAGGTAGGCCCTTAAATACAGCCAAAGATGCATTACTGATTAACTCCTAATTATGACAACTGGCCAATCAGAAGCTTCCAAAAGTCATTACATCAATTTCTAGAATTTTCCAGACTGTTTAAAGAGACAGTCAACTTGGTGTATGTAAACATTTGACCAAATGGAATTCTTTGTATAGTGAATCAAAGCTGGAAGAAATTAGTCTCTAATGCAGAGGTTGGGAACCTTTTCAGCTGGCAGAACTGTACAACAAAAGTTATGATTTTTTCTTTAAAGAGCCAGAGGAAAGTTAACATATTTTTGATGTTTTTATGCATGTCTTCTTCTTCTTCTAGTTATTATCTTTACTATTATTGCATAATTATAAAAATGTAATAAAGGCCATTTCACATTTTGCGAGTTCTTGACCTAACAGCCTGCACTTCACCTAATAGGCCTGTAGGTGGCACTTGGACATCAATTAACCAACTATGATGGCATCATCAAATAGTAAATCAACACAAGATGCAGTACTTAAGTAAGCGTAAACTGAACACTACTTACCATTAATGTGACTTCCAAATATGCAAATTCATCTATCTGTTCGGACTGGAAAGAACGATACTTGTCGTCTTTTTTTTTTCTTTATGCTATTTCACTTTGTTAAATAAACTGAAAACAGACTGGCTATGTAGTTTTCAACCAATATAAGAATCAGACCGGGAAATTACCGCTCTGCTCCACATTGTCCAATGAAATTTGAGCTTGACAAACAGGCATCGATTATGAATTATGTAATATTCTAAAATATGTAGAGTTTTAATTGAATTGACACACTAGC